>NC_051061.1:240000-360986 GCF_904848185.1 Acanthopagrus latus | reverse complement strand
GAATACTGATGAATCTGCTCTAACACCCTCAAACTAGCTCCCAGCGCCCTGAAACGCTTGATTTGGCAAGTAAAGGCCTTCTGACTGAAATGAGTGATGAAACAAGTGAAACCATGTTTCCACATCATGTTTAGGTCAAATTCATACATTTTGAGCAAAATCTAAGCTGAGAAAGCATTTTTGGCTTGAATACAGATGAATCTGCTCTAACTCCCTAAAACAAGCTCCCAGCGCCCTGAAACGCTTGATTTGGCAAGTAAAGACGTCTGACTGAAATGAGTGATGAAACAAGTGAAACCATGTTTCCACATCATGTTTAGGTCAAATTCATACATTTTGAGCAAAATCTAAGCTGAGAAAGCATTTTTGGCTTGAATACAGATGAATCTGCTCTAACTCCCTAAAACAAGCTCCCAGCGCCCTGAAACGCTTGATTTGGCAAGTAAAGACGTCTGACTGAAATGAGTGATGAAACAAGTGAAACCATGTTTCCACATCATGTTTAGGTCAAATTCATACATTTTGAGCAAAATCTAAGCTGAGAAAGCATTTTTGGCTTGAATACAGATGAATCTGCTCTAACTCCCTAAAACAAGCTCCCAGCGCCCTGAAACGCTTGATTTGGCAAGTAAAGACGTCTGACTGAAATGAGTGATGAAACAAGTGAAACCATGTTTCCACATCATGTTTAGGTCAAATTCATACATTTTGAGCAAAATCTAAGCTGAGAAAGCATTTTTGGCTTGAATACAGATGAATCTGCTCTAACTCCCTAAAACAAGCTCCCAGCGCCCTGAAACGCTTGATTTGGCAAGTAAAGACGTCTGACTGAAATGAGTGATGAAACAAGTGAAACCATGTTTCCACATCATGTTTAGGTCAAATTCATACATTTTGAGCAAAATCTAAGCTGAGAAAGCATTTTTGGCTTGAATACAGATGAATCTGCTCTAACTCCCTAAAACAAGCTCCCAGCGCCCTGAAACGCTTGATTTGGCAAGTAAAGACGTCTGACTGAAATGAGTGATGAAACAAGTGAAACCATGTTTCCACATCATGTTTAGGTCAAATTCATACATTTTGAGCAAAATCTAAGCTGAGAAAGCATTTTTGGCTTGAATACAGATGAATCTGCTCTAACTCCCTAAAACAAGCTCCCAGCGCCCTGAAACGCTTGATTTGGCAAGTAAAGACGTCTGACTGAAATGAGTGATGAAACAAGTGAAACCATGTTTCCACATCATGTTTAGGTCAAATTCATACATTTTGAGCAAAATCTAAGCTGAGAAAGCATTTTTGGCTTGAATACAGATGAATCTGCTCTAACTCCCTAAAACAAGCTCCCAGCGCCCTGAAACGCTTGATTTGGCAAGTAAAGACGTCTGACTGAAATGAGTGATGAAACAAGTGAAACCATGTTTCCACATCATGTTTAGGTCAAATTCATACATTTTGAGCAAAATCTAAGCTGAGAAAGCATTTTTGGCTTGAATACAGATGAATCTGCTCTAACTCCCTAAAACAAGCTCCCAGCGCCCTGAAACGCTTGATTTGGCAAGTAAAGACGTCTGACTGAAATGAGTGATGAAACAAGTGAAACCATGTTTCCACATCATGTTTAGGTCAAATTCATACATTTTGAGCAAAATCTAAGCTGAGAAAGCATTTTTGGCTTGAATACAGATGAATCTGCTCTAACTCCCTAAAACAAGCTCCCAGCGCCCTGAAACGCTTGATTTGGCAAGTAAAGACGTCTGACTGAAATGAGTGATGAAACAAGTGAAACCATGTTTCCACATCATGTTTAGGTCAAATTCATACATTTTGAGCAAAATCTAAGCTGAGAAAGCATTTTTGGCTTGAATACAGATGAATCTGCTCTAACTCCCTAAAACAAGCTCCCAGCGCCCTGAAACGCTTGATTTGGCAAGTAAAGACGTCTGACTGAAATGAGTGATGAAACAAGTGAAACCATGTTTCCACATCATGTTTAGGTCAAATTCATACATTTTGAGCAAAATCTAAGCTGAGAAAGCATTTTTGGCTTGAATACAGATGAATCTGCTCTAACTCCCTAAAACAAGCTCCCAGCGCCCTGAAACGCTTGATTTGGCAAGTAAAGACGTCTGACTGAAATGAGTGATGAAACAAGTGAAACCATGTTTCCACATCATGTTTAGGTCAAATTCATACATTTTGAGCAAAATCTAAGCTGAGAAAGCATTTTTGGCTTGAATACAGATGAATCTGCTCTAACTCCCTAAAACAAGCTCCCAGCGCCCTGAAACGCTTGATTTGGCAAGTAAAGACGTCTGACTGAAATGAGTGATGAAACAAGTGAAACCATGTTTCCACATCATGTTTAGGTCAAATTCATACATTTTGAGCAAAATCTAAGCTGAGAAAGCATTTTTGGCTTGAATACAGATGAATCTGCTCTAACTCCCTAAAACAAGCTCCCAGCGCCCTGAAACGCTTGATTTGGCAAGTAAAGACGTCTGACTGAAATGAGTGATGAAACAAGTGAAACCATGTTTCCACATCATGTTTAGGTCAAATTCATACATTTTGAGCAAAATCTAAGCTGAGAAAGCATTTTTGGCTTGAATACAGATGAATCTGCTCTAACTCCCTAAAACAAGCTCCCAGCGCCCTGAAACGCTTGATTTGGCAAGTAAAGACGTCTGACTGAAATGAGTGATGAAACAAGTGAAACCATGTTTCCACATCATGTTTAGGTCAAATTCATACATTTTGAGCAAAATCTAAGCTGAGAAAGCATTTTTGGCTTGAATACAGATGAATCTGCTCTAACTCCCTAAAACAAGCTCCCAGCGCCCTGAAACGCTTGATTTGGCAAGTAAAGACGTCTGACTGAAATGAGTGATGAAACAAGTGAAACCATGTTTCCACATCATGTTTAGGTCAAATTCATACATTTTGAGCAAAATCTAAGCTGAGAAAGCATTTTTGGCTTGAATACAGATGAATCTGCTCTAACTCCCTAAAACAAGCTCCCAGCGCCCTGAAACGCTTGATTTGGCAAGTAAAGACGTCTGACTGAAATGAGTGATGAAACAAGTGAAACCATGTTTCCACATCATGTTTAGGTCAAATTCATACATTTTGAGCAAAATCTAAGCTGAGAAAGCATTTTTGGCTTGAATACAGATGAATCTGCTCTAACTCCCTAAAACAAGCTCCCAGCGCCCTGAAACGCTTGATTTGGCAAGTAAAGACGTCTGACTGAAATGAGTGATGAAACAAGTGAAACCATGTTTCCACATCATGTTTAGGTCAAATTCATACATTTTGAGCAAAATCTAAGCTGAGAAAGCATTTTTGGCTTGAATACAGATGAATCTGCTCTAACTCCCTAAAACAAGCTCCCAGCGCCCTGAAACGCTTGATTTGGCAAGTAAAGACGTCTGACTGAAATGAGTGATGAAACAAGTGAAACCATGTTTCCACATCATGTTTAGGTCAAATTCATACATTTTGAGCAAAATCTAAGCTGAGAAAGCATTTTTGGCTTGAATACAGATGAATCTGCTCTAACTCCCTAAAACAAGCTCCCAGCGCCCTGAAACGCTTGATTTGGCAAGTAAAGACGTCTGACTGAAATGAGTGATGAAACAAGTGAAACCATGTTTCCACATCATGTTTAGGTCAAATTCATACATTTTGAGCAAAATCTAAGCTGAGAAAGCATTTTTGGCTTGAATACAGATGAATCTGCTCTAACTCCCTAAAACAAGCTCCCAGCGCCCTGAAACGCTTGATTTGGCAAGTAAAGACGTCTGACTGAAATGAGTGATGAAACAAGTGAAACCATGTTTCCACATCATGTTTAGGTCAAATTCATACATTTTGAGCAAAATCTAAGCTGAGAAAGCATTTTTGGCTTGAATACAGATGAATCTGCTCTAACTCCCTAAAACAAGCTCCCAGCGCCCTGAAACGCTTGATTTGGCAAGTAAAGACGTCTGACTGAAATGAGTGATGAAACAAGTGAAACCATGTTTCCACATCATGTTTAGGTCAAATTCATACATTTTGAGCAAAATCTAAGCTGAGAAAGCATTTTTGGCTTGAATACAGATGAATCTGCTCTAACTCCCTAAAACAAGCTCCCAGCGCCCTGAAACGCTTGATTTGGCAAGTAAAGACGTCTGACTGAAATGAGTGATGAAACAAGTGAAACCATGTTTCCACATCATGTTTAGGTCAAATTCATACATTTTGAGCAAAATCTAAGCTGAGAAAGCATTTTTGGCTTGAATACAGATGAATCTGCTCTAACTCCCTAAAACAAGCTCCCAGCGCCCTGAAACGCTTGATTTGGCAAGTAAAGACGTCTGACTGAAATGAGTGATGAAACAAGTGAAACCATGTTTCCACATCATGTTTAGGTCAAATTCATACATTTTGAGCAAAATCTAAGCTGAGAAAGCATTTTTGGCTTGAATACAGATGAATCTGCTCTAACTCCCTAAAACAAGCTCCCAGCGCCCTGAAACGCTTGATTTGGCAAGTAAAGACGTCTGACTGAAATGAGTGATGAAACAAGTGAAACCATGTTTCCACATCATGTTTAGGTCAAATTCATACATTTTGAGCAAAATCTAAGCTGAGAAAGCATTTTTGGCTTGAATACAGATGAATCTGCTCTAACTCCCTAAAACAAGCTCCCAGCGCCCTGAAACGCTTGATTTGGCAAGTAAAGACGTCTGACTGAAATGAGTGATGAAACAAGTGAAACCATGTTTCCACATCATGTTTAGGTCAAATTCATACATTTTGAGCAAAATCTAAGCTGAGAAAGCATTTTTGGCTTGAATACAGATGAATCTGCTCTAACTCCCTAAAACAAGCTCCCAGCGCCCTGAAACGCTTGATTTGGCAAGTAAAGACGTCTGACTGAAATGAGTGATGAAACAAGTGAAACCATGTTTCCACATCATGTTTAGGTCAAATTCATACATTTTGAGCAAAATCTAAGCTGAGAAAGCATTTTTGGCTTGAATACAGATGAATCTGCTCTAACTCCCTAAAACAAGCTCCCAGCGCCCTGAAACGCTTGATTTGGCAAGTAAAGACGTCTGACTGAAATGAGTGATGAAACAAGTGAAACCATGTTTCCACATCATGTTTAGGTCAAATTCATACATTTTGAGCAAAATCTAAGCTGAGAAAGCATTTTTGGCTTGAATACAGATGAATCTGCTCTAACTCCCTAAAACAAGCTCCCAGCGCCCTGAAACGCTTGATTTGGCAAGTAAAGACGTCTGACTGAAATGAGTGATGAAACAAGTGAAACCATGTTTCCACATCATGTTTAGGTCAAATTCATACATTTTGAGCAAAATCTAAGCTGAGAAAGCATTTTTGGCTTGAATACAGATGAATCTGCTCTAACTCCCTAAAACAAGCTCCCAGCGCCCTGAAACGCTTGATTTGGCAAGTAAAGACGTCTGACTGAAATGAGTGATGAAACAAGTGAAACCATGTTTCCACATCATGTTTAGGTCAAATTCATACATTTTGAGCAAAATCTAAGCTGAGAAAGCATTTTTGGCTTGAATACAGATGAATCTGCTCTAACTCCCTAAAACAAGCTCCCAGCGCCCTGAAACGCTTGATTTGGCAAGTAAAGACGTCTGACTGAAATGAGTGATGAAACAAGTGAAACCATGTTTCCACATCATGTTTAGGTCAAATTCATACATTTTGAGCAAAATCTAAGCTGAGAAAGCATTTTTGGCTTGAATACAGATGAATCTGCTCTAACTCCCTAAAACAAGCTCCCAGCGCCCTGAAACGCTTGATTTGGCAAGTAAAGACGTCTGACTGAAATGAGTGATGAAACAAGTGAAACCATGTTTCCACATCATGTTTAGGTCAAATTCATACATTTTGAGCAAAATCTAAGCTGAGAAAGCATTTTTGGCTTGAATACAGATGAATCTGCTCTAACTCCCTAAAACAAGCTCCCAGCGCCCTGAAACGCTTGATTTGGCAAGTAAAGACGTCTGACTGAAATGAGTGATGAAACAAGTGAAACCATGTTTCCACATCATGTTTAGGTCAAATTCATACATTTTGAGCAAAATCTAAGCTGAGAAAGCATTTTTGGCTTGAATACAGATGAATCTGCTCTAACTCCCTAAAACAAGCTCCCAGCGCCCTGAAACGCTTGATTTGGCAAGTAAAGACGTCTGACTGAAATGAGTGATGAAACAAGTGAAACCATGTTTCCACATCATGTTTAGGTCAAATTCATACATTTTGAGCAAAATCTAAGCTGAGAAAGCATTTTTGGCTTGAATACAGATGAATCTGCTCTAACTCCCTAAAACAAGCTCCCAGCGCCCTGAAACGCTTGATTTGGCAAGTAAAGACGTCTGACTGAAATGAGTGATGAAACAAGTGAAACCATGTTTCCACATCATGTTTAGGTCAAATTCATACATTTTGAGCAAAATCTAAGCTGAGAAAGCATTTTTGGCTTGAATACAGATGAATCTGCTCTAACTCCCTAAAACAAGCTCCCAGCGCCCTGAAACGCTTGATTTGGCAAGTAAAGACGTCTGACTGAAATGAGTGATGAAACAAGTGAAACCATGTTTCCACATCATGTTTAGGTCAAATTCATACATTTTGAGCAAAATCTAAGCTGAGAAAGCATTTTTGGCTTGAATACAGATGAATCTGCTCTAACTCCCTAAAACAAGCTCCCAGCGCCCTGAAACGCTTGATTTGGCAAGTAAAGACGTCTGACTGAAATGAGTGATGAAACAAGTGAAACCATGTTTCCACATCATGTTTAGGTCAAATTCATACATTTTGAGCAAAATCTAAGCTGAGAAAGCATTTTTGGCTTGAATACAGATGAATCTGCTCTAACTCCCTAAAACAAGCTCCCAGCGCCCTGAAACGCTTGATTTGGCAAGTAAAGACGTCTGACTGAAATGAGTGATGAAACAAGTGAAACCATGTTTCCACATCATGTTTAGGTCAAATTCATACATTTTGAGCAAAATCTAAGCTGAGAAAGCATTTTTGGCTTGAATACAGATGAATCTGCTCTAACTCCCTAAAACAAGCTCCCAGCGCCCTGAAACGCTTGATTTGGCAAGTAAAGACGTCTGACTGAAATGAGTGATGAAACAAGTGAAACCATGTTTCCACATCATGTTTAGGTCAAATTCATACATTTTGAGCAAAATCTAAGCTGAGAAAGCATTTTTGGCTTGAATACAGATGAATCTGCTCTAACTCCCTAAAACAAGCTCCCAGCGCCCTGAAACGCTTGATTTGGCAAGTAAAGACGTCTGACTGAAATGAGTGATGAAACAAGTGAAACCATGTTTCCACATCATGTTTAGGTCAAATTCATACATTTTGAGCAAAATCTAAGCTGAGAAAGCATTTTTGGCTTGAATACAGATGAATCTGCTCTAACTCCCTAAAACAAGCTCCCAGCGCCCTGAAACGCTTGATTTGGCAAGTAAAGACGTCTGACTGAAATGAGTGATGAAACAAGTGAAACCATGTTTCCACATCATGTTTAGGTCAAATTCATACATTTTGAGCAAAATCTAAGCTGAGAAAGCATTTTTGGCTTGAATACAGATGAATCTGCTCTAACTCCCTAAAACAAGCTCCCAGCGCCCTGAAACGCTTGATTTGGCAAGTAAAGACGTCTGACTGAAATGAGTGATGAAACAAGTGAAACCATGTTTCCACATCATGTTTAGGTCAAATTCATACATTTTGAGCAAAATCTAAGCTGAGAAAGCATTTTTGGCTTGAATACAGATGAATCTGCTCTAACTCCCTAAAACAAGCTCCCAGCGCCCTGAAACGCTTGATTTGGCAAGTAAAGACGTCTGACTGAAATGAGTGATGAAACAAGTGAAACCATGTTTCCACATCATGTTTAGGTCAAATTCATACATTTTGAGCAAAATCTAAGCTGAGAAAGCATTTTTGGCTTGAATACAGATGAATCTGCTCTAACTCCCTAAAACAAGCTCCCAGCGCCCTGAAACGCTTGATTTGGCAAGTAAAGACGTCTGACTGAAATGAGTGATGAAACAAGTGAAACCATGTTTCCACATCATGTTTAGGTCAAATTCATACATTTTGAGCAAAATCTAAGCTGAGAAAGCATTTTTGGCTTGAATACAGATGAATCTGCTCTAACTCCCTAAAACAAGCTCCCAGCGCCCTGAAACGCTTGATTTGGCAAGTAAAGACGTCTGACTGAAATGAGTGATGAAACAAGTGAAACCATGTTTCCACATCATGTTTAGGTCAAATTCATACATTTTGAGCAAAATCTAAGCTGAGAAAGCATTTTTGGCTTGAATACAGATGAATCTGCTCTAACTCCCTAAAACAAGCTCCCAGCGCCCTGAAACGCTTGATTTGGCAAGTAAAGACGTCTGACTGAAATGAGTGATGAAACAAGTGAAACCATGTTTCCACATCATGTTTAGGTCAAATTCATACATTTTGAGCAAAATCTAAGCTGAGAAAGCATTTTTGGCTTGAATACAGATGAATCTGCTCTAACTCCCTAAAACAAGCTCCCAGCGCCCTGAAACGCTTGATTTGGCAAGTAAAGACGTCTGACTGAAATGAGTGATGAAACAAGTGAAACCATGTTTCCACATCATGTTTAGGTCAAATTCATACATTTTGAGCAAAATCTAAGCTGAGAAAGCATTTTTGGCTTGAATACAGATGAATCTGCTCTAACTCCCTAAAACAAGCTCCCAGCGCCCTGAAACGCTTGATTTGGCAAGTAAAGACGTCTGACTGAAATGAGTGATGAAACAAGTGAAACCATGTTTCCACATCATGTTTAGGTCAAATTCATACATTTTGAGCAAAATCTAAGCTGAGAAAGCATTTTTGGCTTGAATACAGATGAATCTGCTCTAACTCCCTAAAACAAGCTCCCAGCGCCCTGAAACGCTTGATTTGGCAAGTAAAGACGTCTGACTGAAATGAGTGATGAAACAAGTGAAACCATGTTTCCACATCATGTTTAGGTCAAATTCATACATTTTGAGCAAAATCTAAGCTGAGAAAGCATTTTTGGCTTGAATACAGATGAATCTGCTCTAACTCCCTAAAACAAGCTCCCAGCGCCCTGAAACGCTTGATTTGGCAAGTAAAGACGTCTGACTGAAATGAGTGATGAAACAAGTGAAACCATGTTTCCACATCATGTTTAGGTCAAATTCATACATTTTGAGCAAAATCTAAGCTGAGAAAGCATTTTTGGCTTGAATACAGATGAATCTGCTCTAACTCCCTAAAACAAGCTCCCAGCGCCCTGAAACGCTTGATTTGGCAAGTAAAGACGTCTGACTGAAATGAGTGATGAAACAAGTGAAACCATGTTTCCACATCATGTTTAGGTCAAATTCATACATTTTGAGCAAAATCTAAGCTGAGAAAGCATTTTTGGCTTGAATACAGATGAATCTGCTCTAACTCCCTAAAACAAGCTCCCAGCGCACTGAAACGCTTGATTTGGCAAGTAAAAACGTCTGACTGAAATGAGTGATGAAACAAGTGAAACCATGTTTCCACATCATGTTTAGGTCAAATTCATACATTTTGAGCAAAATCTAAGCTGAGAAAGCATTTTTGGCTTGAATACAGATGAATCTGCTCTAACTCCCTAAAACAAGCTCCCAGCGCACTGAAACGCTTGATTTGGCAAGTAAAAACGTCTGACTGAAATGAGTGATGAAACAAGTGAAACCATGTTTCCACATCATGTTTAGGTCAAATTCATACATTTTGAGACATATCTGAGCTGAGAAAGCATTTTTGGCTTGAATACAGATGAATCTGCTCTAACTCCCTAATACAAGCTCCCAGCGCCCTGAAACGCTTGATTTGGCAAGTAAAAACGTCTGACTGAAATGAGTGATGAAACAAGTGAAACCAGGTTTCCACATCATGTTTAGGTCAAATTCATACATTTTGAGCAAAATCTAAGCTGAGAAAGCATTTTTGGCTTGAATACAGATGAATCTGCTCTAACTCCCTAAAACAAGCTCCCAGCGCACTGAAACGCTTGATTTGGCAAGTAAAAACGTCTGACTGAAATGAGTGATGAAACAAGTGAAACCATGTTTCCACATCATGTTTAGGTCAAATTCATACATTTTGAGCAAAATCTAAGCTGAGAAAGCATTTTTGGCTTGAATACAGATGAATCTGCTCTAACTCCCTAAAACAAGCTCCCAGCGCACTGAAACGCTTGATTTGGCAAGTAAAAACGTCTGACTGAAATGAGTGATGAAACAAGTGAAACCATGTTTCCACATCATGTTTAGGTCAAATTCATACATTTTGAGCAAAATCTAAGCTGAGAAAGCATTTTTGGCTTGAATACAGATGAATCTGCTCTAACTCCCTAAAACAAGCTCCCAGCGCCCTGAAACGCTTGATTTGGCAAGTAAAGACGTCTGACTGAAATGAGTGATGAAACAAGTGAAACCATGTTTCCACATCATGTTTAGGTCAAATTCATACATTTTGAGCAAAATCTAAGCTGAGAAAGCATTTTTGGCTTGAATACAGATGAATCTGCTCTAACTCCCTAAAACAAGCTCCCAGCGCTCTAAATCGCGTGATTTGGCAAGAAAACACGTCTTAATGAAAACAATGATGAAACAAGTAAAACCATGTTTCCACATCATGTTTAGGTCAAATTCATACATTTTGAGCAAAATCTAAGCTGAGAAAGCATTTTTGGCTTGAATACAGATGAATCTGCTCTAACTCCCTAAAACAAGCTCCCAGCGCCCTGAAACGCGTGATTTGGCAAGAAAACACGTCTCAATGAAAACAATGATGAAACAAGTGAAACCATGTTTCCACATCATGTTTAGGTCAAATTCATACATTTTGAGCAAAATCTAAGCTGAGAAAGCATTTTTGGCTTGAATACAGATGAATCTGCTCTAACTCCCTAAAACAAGCTCCCAGCGCCCTGAAACGCTTGATTTGGCAAGTAAAGACGTCTGACTGAAATGAGTGATGAAACAAGTGAAACCATGTTAAAACATCATGTTTAGGTCAAATTCATACATTTTGAGCAAAATCTAAGCTGAGAAAGCATTTTTGGCTTGAATACAGATGAATCTGCTCTAACTCCCTAAAACAAGCTCCCAGCGCTCTAAATCGCGTGATTTGGCAAGAAAACACGTCTCAATGAAAACAATGATGAAACAAGTAAAACCATGTTTCCACATCATGTTTAGGTCAAATTCATACATTTTGAGCAAAATCTAAGCTGAGAAAGCATTTTTGGCTTGAATACAGAGGAATCTGTTCTAACTGCCTAAAACAAGCTCCCAGCGCCCTGAAACGCTTGATTTGGCAAGTAAAGACGTCTGTTTGAAATGAGTGATGAAACAAGTGAAACCATGTTTCCACATCATGTTTAGGTCAAATTCATACATTTTGAGCAAAATCTAAGCTGAGAAAGCATTTTTGGCTTGAATACAGATGAATCTGCTCTAACTCCCTAAAACAAGCTCCCAGCGCCCTGAAACGCTTGATTTGGCAAGTAAAAACGTCTGACTGAAATGAGTGATGAAACAAGTGAAACCATGTTTCCACATCATGTTTAGGTCAAATTCATACATTTTGAGCAAAATCTAAGCTGAGAAAGCATTTTTGGCTTGAATACAGATGAATCTGCTCTAACTGCCTAAAACAAGCTCCCAGCGCCCTGAAACGCGTGATTTGGCAAGAAAACACGTCTCAATGAAAACAATGATGAAACAAGTGAAACCATGTTTCCACATCATGTTTAGGTCAAATTCATACATTTTGAGCAAAATCTAAGCTGAGAAAGCATTTTTGGCTTGAATACAGATGAATCTGCTCTAACTCCCTAAAACAAGCTCCCAGCGCCCTGAAACGCGTGATTTGGCAAGAAAACACGTCTCAATGAAAACAATGATGAAACAAGTGAAACCATGTTTCCACATCATGTTTAGGTCAAATTCATACATTTTGAGCAAAATCTAAGCTGAGAAAGCATTTTTGGCTTGAATACAGATGAATCTGCTCTAACTGCCTAAAACAAGCTCCCAGCGCCCTGAAACGCTTGATTTGGCAAGTAAAGACGTCTGACTGAAATGAATGGTGAAACAAGTGAAAGCATGTTTCCACACTGTGTTTAGGTCAAATTCATACATTTTGAGCAAAATTTAAGCTGAGAAAGGATTTTTGGCTGAATACAGCTTCATTGCTTTAACTGCCAAAAACGAGCTCCCAGCGGTCTAAATCGCTTGATTTGGCCACAAGAGACGTCTGACTGAAATTTCTTCTTCTTCTTCTTCTTCTTCTTCTGATACATCCTCCACTTCCTCTTCTTAATCAGAGTTGTCTTGTTGGACATGTAGTTTCTGGGCTTTCTTCCTCAAAGGTGTCGGCATGTAGTATGTTGATAAAAGAATTCTGCGGAGGCAAGGCTGGGTGGAATGATAGAGCAGTCTTTATTGAGACAAACTTCGGTTAGCCGAGCGTCCGAGCAGAGTGTGGCCCCACATCTGATGTTCTCCAAACAGGGCAAAGTAATGCCAAACGTTTTTGCCCTCTTGCCCTATCAGAACTCCTACGCCTTCGCTCTTAGGAATTCTACCAAGTGCCACCCCCCTCTCTCTGGTGTGGGGGCCTTTTTTAAAGTCTGTTCTCCATAACCGCCTACTTGTCCCAATTGGTCACTTTGGTGGGTTCAAGGTACATCTATCCAATGGGAAAGAAGAGAAGGATGGGTCTGCCTCACATCCTCTATGAAATAACTTGTGTGTGTTACTTAACTTTGCTGATGTCAGCTAAAGTGGACAGGATGGTCTCTCTACACTTAAATGACAATGTATACCTTGAGTCAGCTCTTAACCTCCGGTGTGGGCTCCTTCCTGTAACTTATCTCTGAAGCCCACTTCAGGGCTGATCAGGGCTCCTGGTTGTGGGGACCCTCACACTGTCACATTCCCGCAGTTGTCTAAGGGGAGCATCTGGTCCCATCTCATCCTGTCTTCCTCCTATTCACTATTGTCTTAGAGCCCAGGACGTGTAGGAAACACACAGATACTACATAATTCCCCCCTTCGAGACCCACTAGGTCTCGAAAAAACCTATAAGCGCATCTGTAATAACACACCTTGGACCAACTCCTGTCGCGGCTTGTCTGTTTTCAACAAAGTCCTCCTCATCCAATCCTGTTGCTAAGTTCAGAGTCCTATTTTTGTTTTTTTTGTGAACTTCAATTTAGGGAAAACTAATTACTTAACTTCTTATTAGGCCCTATAGCACATTATTTTGAGTTACTTTATGACTAGATAAGCTCACTATTTATCCTAATTAGGTCGAATTCGGCTACCCTTAGCCTCATCTGCAGGACTCCCCTCAGGTACACTTTTTCAGCAAGCTCTGAAAAATAGTTCTTATTCTCGAAATCTTTGCCTATGGCTTCTCATGTGTAATTGTAGGGGAATCTCACAGATCAGCTGTTGCATCCCATTCCAAAAATATACCCCTCCTAAGGAGCATCAAAAAGAAATAGGAAACCTTACTAATCAACTATGGAGCATCCACGCCTTCAAGCCAATCTAGGCGAAGAGACTCCTTTGTAATTTACAAGTACCAATTACCATTTATACTCTAATTGAATGACCATATGCCAATCGGTCATTGGACTCCAAACTTTTTACATGTCCTATTTTCCAATGTTATCAAAATGTATATATCACCATGTGATGATATAAGAAGTAAAACCTAAGTAAAGTGTTAAGATTATTGCTCATTCCATACGTCACAGAATTTCAACAAAACACAACATTCACATCATGACATATGGATATACGTATGAGAACACAGAAATCTGTCTAACTCTACACAACGAAGCAAGCATGTCATCCTGTTGTATCCACTGAATACTCGTTCTTCAGCAGCATTGCTATTTAGAGTGGCATGTTATCTGTAACACTCTGAATCGATGAATTCTCTCTCAGTCTTGTATATTTACTCATACACCTGTGTCATGTCATACTAATCTCGTGATGTAGCCTAAAATTAGCACTTAATAATCACTATACAATCCCAATTTCTTCAATATCATACATTTTCCAAATTTCAAATGTTTCAATTTCATTTCTTACATTCAATCTGTAGTTTTGCATCAATAATTTACTGATCCCCATTCAGAGTTTGGACACTTTTGGACACAGTTCTTGTCATCAACAATTCATCTGTTGTTTCATCCACATACTAATTAACATACATCAAATAACATTTTTATTCAATTGTTTTTTCCTAAACTCCCTGAAACAGTCTTTCCTGTTTCCTTTAAATCATGTTATGAATCGGTGTCACTGGATCTTCTTTGGTATTCATTGCCTGTGAGGACATTTACGACATCTTCCCCTGGTGCTCCAGTGCTTCCAACTTCTTGGCCCTGGAGAGATAGATGTAAAAGCAGCTACCTTTGGAGATGCTCTGGGTCAGCAAACCTGTATGAACTTCATATCTGTGTACCACTATACAGACAGGTAGACATTATTGATATTCAAAAGTTAGTGTTGACATCCTTCCTTGTTCCTAGAAAGAAAAACCTCAAGTTATTGCCACATTTTCAGCTGCCTGATCAGACATGTTATTATATAATTGCTTATGGGACATGAGGAGATCCATTGGTCAGAAGTTTCACAGCAGAATTATCTGAAAGGAAAATCAAGTTGGGGTTAATGAGGGGTATATCAAAAATGTTTTGTTGGTTTGGCGAAGTATCGGCCATTGTCAGATATGGATGTGGTTCTCCATCCGGACCTGCAGGAATCAAAGCTAGTCTCTTAAGGAATGTACATCATTTTAGAGTAACATGCGAAATTGTTAGTAACACCTTTGTTAGTTCCACACTCATGCTTTGGTTAAAAGAGTAATTTTTCTCCTCCGGGAGAAGCATGCAAAACACGAACAGTCAGATAGCACAAGATTATATCAGCTATGGCCATAACTTTTGGAAAAAGCAGCTGTTACCCCCCTTTGACAAATTTCAAAAACTTAACAAGAATATTGGTGGTTTGAGAGGCTTAATCAAGCTTGATCTAAGTCAGTAAGTTTAAGTCAGTAGAGGTTATCTCTACGTCACAAGTCAATCAACGTCAGTCTTGGTCAAATGTTTCCCCCATGTGTAGAGTCATACATGGGTTGGGAGATCTCCACAAAATTATAAATCCATGGACAACAATAGCCTGTTAAATCCAATAAGGCGATCGTTTGTTTTCTTACACAGTTTTTGAACATCCAAAATTGTCTGGATGTGATCGGAACCCAATTCACGATTCTCCGGAGTGTAATAGCGCCTTAAATTTTATGAAATAAGTTGCAACTTTGTCCTTCAAAACTTTAGGACTGTTTTCTGCCAGAAAACAAAGAAGAGACCTTGTCTCAGTTTAACCATGCCCCTGTACAGGAATACCTATACACAGCCCTTGTCCACATCTGAACATGTGCATTATCACACAATGACCACTAATGTTCCCCTCTCAGTTCCACAGCAAACAGAGATAAACCGGAGATGGAAACCCTATGGCATCTGTATCCAAAAATGAACTTCACCATTAATATGGTTAATATTACACCATCTACTGGATGCTAACCAGCTTCATTTATGACTTCAGGATATTTTAATTAACTCCACCCCTCTTTGATTTATTCAGGCAAGACGATACAGGGCGAGATCAGCGATTCAACAATAGCACCTTGATTCATAATAGACTGAACAACAAAAGCAATGACCTCAGCAGCTTTAGGGATAAATGGATGTTGTCTTAACATAATCTATGAGTTTGAATTTGACTGGACAATAACAAAATTTGCCTATATAAATCTCTTACATTTCCAAACTAAACTTTTGTTTAAGGCTATCAAACTATCAAATAGTATTAGAAGCAATGCTTAGTCTTTAGCGATCAATCACTGTTTCTGTGTACGTGTGCGCCTCATCCTTATTCATTTCCAATCTTGTTCTTATCTATGTACTGCTCAATGCTCTGACCTTCTTTAAACATTCTATACTTACTTTTACCTTTCAATGGCAACACCCCATTTGTCTGCCCTTATTTCAGTGCCTATAAAGGTCAGATAGATTTCCTAATTTCCTCTTCTATTCCTCATGTTTCGGTGACTCCCTGGGACAGATTTGCCTAAACACCCAGTGAGCTTATCGTTCCCACAAACTTCACAATCACTCTGATCTTCTCATACGCTGGATCTCATCAAATAAACACTTTATGTAGTCTATTCAGCCAAGTGAGCTGTTTGACACCTTCGTTCTAAACAGCACCAATTTATAGCATGTAGGCTGTAAACTAGTCCCTGAATATCACCTGTAGATTGACCCAGACCACGTGCCTTGTTCTCTTTCTTTTTCAAGATGTGATCCTACTAAGACCACTTATATTCTCCTTGGTCTTTGGACTATATTCTATGTATAGGGGAAAGAGGCCGAAATCTCCTTCAATATTCACCTTCCTGTGGCTATTAAACCATTTCCTTCTGAACTCCTTCACAAACACCTTTTCTCCAGGTCTCCCTCTGTCTCTTTTTCTTTCTTCTCAAGCCTCTCTAGCACCTCCTCCTGCTTTTGCCTGTTGGAGACATATGTAAATATACTCCCATGTAAATCTGTCAAATATTTAAATTACACCTTCCTCTTTTTTTTTTCCAATAGGGATTGATTCTGTCGTAATTTGCTTGAGCGACACGCCATCAATGCAAGCGGAAGCGCCACTACCCAATTTAGACCTGTGTGTTGGCAGATTTTAACAATTTGGATTTTCAGGACACTATAAATTTCACAGACGTCTTGGTTTTGAGGAGATGATAAACCACTCCTACATGTTGTTGAGTTAACGATTTTTGTACAATCATATTTACAATTTTATCCACAAACTCTCTCCCATTATCTGTAAATATGTGATCTGGAAGTCTCCATCGGCTTATGACCTCCCAACATAAGAACTTGGCAACAGACTGAGCTGCCTTCTGCTTGGTAGGACAAACCTCAGGCCTTTGCTAAAATTTGTATCTGTTTTTTCTTCAATTGATTTTATTATATCAACAAAGTCCCTGACTAGCTCGTACGTATAATCTCTTGGAGTCCAAATATAACCAGAAGGGACCATCACCCCTCTCCTAACGTCGTTTTTCACACAGACTGTACATCCATTTATAACATGATCAATTTGTTCCAGTAGGTATGGTGCAAAAACTGCAAAAACTCTGCTCCTTTGGAATTTTCTTCTCTTACCTTCCCCCCTTGCAACATGGGCTTGCCCATTTGCTTCTAGACAGCATCTGGTGGTCTCTTCAATTTGGGGTCGGCAAATATTCAACAAATCTACTGTGGTGCGTTCTGCTAGAATGACATCCTCTCATTCCTATAGCTCCTGATGTTCTACAAATTTATCATGATTCTCCTTCACCATGCTTGTATTGAATAGAAGTTATGTTATCGTGCAGCCTGACTTTGGAACCTCTTTTGGAAAATAAAACTCACTCAATCAAATAGTAAACTGGTCTAACAGGCTGCTTATTGAGCCACAGCTCAACTTGGGGACCTTGTATACAAAACAGCCATAGCGCCTATGTGGTCTAATTCTAAATGGCAAGTCCTGTCCATTGCACACTAACTTTCAGCTTCTCTTTTGTAAGCACAGTTCAGCCTGCTGATTTGAGTTGGTTATTCATTGCTGTAACTATTGTATTACTAATTACCTATAGTTTGCCTCTCATGTATATTTTACAATCTGAACATTTTTACTGACTAATTCTGTTATTCTTTTCACTATTAGTATTTTAGTTCCGTTCAATATCTTTGACTGATCTGGACCAGTAAGAACTTTTTAATTCATATCGCTTCTTGTAATTTTCACTCTACTAACTTAGGTATATGATGTGTGAGGTGTCTCTATGTTCTTTTCCTGTATGTAAAACCAAACAATTACTAGGATTCAACACTAAAATGGGAACTCTGCAGAAGGATTTAACACTGCAAAGTATATAGCCTTTGGAGGAGTTCAAGCCACCCAGGCATGTGGATCAGGTACATCTGCTGGAAAGTCAGCCAATCTTCATTCACCGCTCTAACACCGTGTACAAAGAGATAAGAGTCATCTGGTTTCTTTACAGGCAACAATGGTGTGTTGCTCTGAGGACTCTTAGTTATCTACAAGACGTGTTTATAGTAGCTTTGTGATATCGTCCTCTGGATTACCTCTTCCTCTGTTGGGTACTAGTTCTTCCGTGGAGGCCAGGTTCTGGGTTGGAGCTCGACTTCTGCCGGTCAGGCTGACTTCCCGAGTCCAATGTCCGTGCTGTGTCCGTAAACAACTGTTTGTAGCTGTCCCAGTCCTTGGGTGGAGATCATCATTTTCATGAGCTCCTGGTTTTTACTTTCCCAAATGGCAGAGTTTCTTTTGTTGGAACAGAAGCGGCTTCTTCTGTTTCTGCCATCATTTCTCTCATGTTCTTGTTCATAATCCTTGACTAAGAGTCATGTGTAGGATGTCTCCTTCAATGTCATGTTCTTTGCCAAGATATTCATCCTTGTTTGTTCTCATGGGTGCTTCTTGTGGTCCCACAACTATACAACTGAAGCTGAGCAGAGTTTGTTTTGAGTGGCGACTTATCCATTCATCTGAACCTGACTGAGCCGCACACCTAAAGTACCTGATTCCTCCGCAAGCTTCTTCCTCTTTTCTTCCTATCTCTGATTTTCAAACAACTCCAAGATACCGAGCTTTGTCTGTCTCTCCTCTTATAAACAGTAGAATCTCTATATTAAATGGGACTCCTGTTGAAAGTTGTCCAGTTACAAATATCTGAATATCTGGATAGATGATAAGCTATCTTTTAAATTCGCATTACTGAACCAACTAAAATCTAGATGATCACTGATTTATTATAACCTATCTTGCCTTACTTTGAAATATAAAAAACAACTTGTTCAGGTCCCCCCTTGTTTCTGCTCTAGATTATGCTGACGTCATTTACATTCAAGCTGTTCTCCCCCCTTTGAAACCCCTTGAGGCAGGTATCATTTTGTACTTTGTTTTATTACAGGTGATGGGTTTAGAACTCATCACTGGGTCCTTCATGACAAAGTTGGATCACCGTCTATATCTGTAAGGAGGCAACAACACTACATGATTCGTATCTACAAGGCCCTACTGAGTGTTTTATCTAATTATCTTACCAATTTTATCTCTTTTAGAAATTGTAATGCTTACACTTGTTCACTGGAGTCCTTGATTTTAGATTCCTACTATAAGAACCATTAAGACTGTGATTTATAGTCCGCTCTTAAGCTGAATCATCTTATCTCTTTAGATATTTCCCAAAATGCCTGTTGTTCAGTGTTCTGCAATCTGAATGTAATCGTGATTTATCATGTTGTGTATGTGTATTCATGTATTTTGTGCTCCGGGCATCCTTAGAAAGGACAGTTGTGCCCACTTGAGCTTCCCTGGAAAAATTTAGGCTTAATTCATTCATTAAGGGTTTCATTCACCGGTTAAGGTTGACCAATTTCCAGCCAGCGCTTATGCCATTTCCCTGATATATCTGCAATCTCTTTTATGAAGACGTTGCTTTTTTGTACCACACCAACAGGGGTAGATGCTCTTGAAATTCCTGAGCCCATCAGGATTGACAGTGTGAAATTCTATCCTTCTACTTTCTTGTTCATAAATTTTTAGATACTGTTAAAAAGATAATTACCCCTTTCAGGAAGTTACTCAAATCCAAATACATCGATCAAAACTGTGTTCCCAGAACACTGTGTCACCAGAAACACCTCTTAAGAAACAATGGAGTAAATTTGCGAACCGCAGTGAGAGCCCGTAATATATCACCTTAAAAAACTGTAACTTTTCTGGACTCGACTGTCTGTGAGGATAGAAGGAAAATAGAAACCTAAAAGTTCATCAGCTTTTCCTGAGGACTGATAACTGTCGCTGATGTCTGTGCCAGTCTTTCCACTGTTTATGTCCTCCAATAATTATAAACTAATTCAGACATCAGATACTGAATCATCCAAGATTGAATCAAATCCTATACTCAAATAATGAAATTGCTATCAACAACCAATGATCTGCTGTAGCTGATCAGTCAATTACCAAGCTCTACTTGTAATTCTTCCCTTATTCGTGTTCCCCTTGTATATTCAATAACACTGTGAGCATGTAAATGTTGTCGCCTTAATCGTCTGTGAGTTTATGAGCATGTGCGTCTCTGTCTTCTTAGGGTTATCTCAGGGGGTGTATCCGTGTGCGTGTCCTAAAGGGGTTTGTGGATAAGATCGCACTAGCCTGACAGATTTAGTGTGGGTCACGCAGGCGGATGTCACGAGCAAACCTAACCGGTGTCCGGTGATTGTTGTACGTCTCCCGACCTTAGATGTTATGTCTTCTTTCTCGGACTCTCGCGACCCCGGTATATAGAGAGAAGTAGATTAAAAAACACAAATGAAGACTGTTTCATCCATAGGGCAAGCCAAAACTCAATTCTTTATCATCATCCAAACAATATAAACATCATGCAGGTTTAGTTTAACATCGCTATCATGTTATTAAGGCGGATCCAATGTATTTCAAAAAACTCGGAGGTAAAATCATTGAAGCTTTAAACAGTTATCACCGGTTATCCGTATGTAAGTGTGGGAGGGGGAGTAACTCCACACTCGCAGCGACGCTCTCTCTATCTGCGCGTTCACACATCAGCTGTTTTCTCTGTGTCCTCTCTCTCTGTTACGCGGTCACGCGCTCTCTGAACTCCCCTCAACCTCAGCGAGTCAAAGACTGGATCAACTCATTGTCAATCCTAAATCAACCCTTTTTATCTGCCAACATTCAAACCGCCATTTTAGATCAAAACTACGCCCTAAAGAAATATTGCTAAACTCATGACCACTTTATCATTTATAAATTTCGATTTAATCATTTGCTCTGAGGAGGTGTTTTAGAGCAAACTCAATGTGTATGATTTGATTTTACTCCCTGTACGAAAATATCCAGGCTCCACTACATATATGTCTAACTAATCAGCTTTGGATAACCCAGATTTCCCCAATATATTTAAATACCCAATCCTGTCAGTACTGTGGTTTGGTATTTGTCACACTCCAATCATGCATGTTTGGCTGTCTCCTATCTTCAGATTTTTTCAGCGATTTATGTTTTAACTTTTATGTCAAATTTCTTTTTACAAATACTTAGGCTTGAGATATTACTTTTCTCTAATTGAACTAATTTTCCTTCACTTCGCATCAGGGCTTCCCCCTCTGATATGTGGGGGCTACTGTGCATAAAGGCCATTTCCATACCTTGACCAGCTACACCAGTCAGCCAAATAAACAATTGTCCGAACGTCCACAAATGTCTACTTACTCGTACTCCTTGAACTTCTCCACCAACAAATCAAGCATCATCCCCAGTTAATTACTCATCCACAGCTTGATAACGACCAAGAACACCCCACTGGATTCCTCTGATCCACAGTCAACTAGGATGCATTGCCTTTAGTCACACAAATCATATATGCGTGTTTTAATCTTATATTTGACTTGCTATCAACTTTCCCCCTACTTTTCTGCATCTTCTCTCCGCATAATATCCCTTTAGCTCTCCTTATTGCCTCTACTCTTTCTCTTTTAGGTGATCGATAGTGCTAGTCATGCATAAGACTTATAACTTTATTGATAGGGAAATCTCCAAACCACCAATTCCTCCTTTCCTTTGCTATACAGCTAATTAACACCAAGTAATATTTCCTTCATGTGAACTTCTGTGCAGTTCTGCATAGATTTAATTCTATTTCACCTAAATTTTAGTCCTTCAAGATCTAGTTCGGATTTACAGTAACAATTTTAACTGTAAATTTTCACCTATAAGGCAAAGGAAGGGCAGGAATCGTACTTCCCTATGGGTCATCCATCTAATATCCTATCTTTTGAATATCACGTTATCTATACAACACCTATGCATTGTATATGATATATTCTAATAATGCGCATTTATATAGATTACTTATAACTAGTTCCATGGACAAACACTCAGCTTTCACATCAACTTTAGCTGACTCCTAACCACCACACACAGCTTCAGAGGACACAATAAGCACTGAACACTACAAACCACCACCGGGCCCCCTCTTTTTCTTTGTACGAACAAACACAAACACTTATTCAGCTGAATTTCATCAGAGCTCTTCTACCTAACACATACTGCAACTTGGTTTGTTGGACTCAGAATACGGAAAACCGCCTCTAACAGCCCACCAAGTGCCAAACCACTTTAGATTAGAGTCCATGGGCGTCACACGCACCCATAGACTTGTCGAATTTCTATTGTCACAACCATAAGTTTGATTTGACATAACATTTCTCTCTCATTCTAAATTTTTGTGGTCTTCATCTTTTTTTTTTTTTTTCCGGCCAGTCTTTTCTATTCTTTTTCTGTATTTGAGACAACTCAACCATGCAGTCAATGAAGACAAATGCCCCGCATGTCTTATGACAATGTTTGCCTGCATCGGATGGCCATCAATTCAGTCATTGCTGCCACAGCAGTTTCCCTTTTTCACTTATTCTCTAATTCTCTTTTTCTCTATTCCTCTATTGTCAGCAATCTCTTTTCTCTATATTGTCTGACCATTTCTTCTTCATTATATTTTTTTATTCTTTTCTGTCATTTTCTTTTCTTATTTATTCTTCATTATATTTTTTTTATTCTTTTCTGTCATTTTCTTTTCTTGTTTATTCTTCATTATATTTTTTTATTCTTTTCTGTCATTTTCTTTTCTTGTTTCTTCTTCACTCTTTGAGACAACTTAGGGCGTAGGAAATAGTGACTAATCTCACGCATGACTTCCAGCAAATGGCTCAACGCCATACCTGCATCGTATTACCAATTAATTCACAAATCTCTACCGCATCAGTTTCTCCTTTTCTCTTAATTTAGAAAATTTAGACAGAATCGTATCAACAAACTACACACCTGTTGCCCAGTTCCCCCGTTTTGGTAATTTTCGGTTTGACAGATATTGGAAAACACACACACAGTCCCATCCAGGGCCTGAGTTTGACCCCTGGAGCGAAATGCTCACCTTGTTTGCCGGCTGGGGTGAAAGTCAGTCTCTGGACTCCTGCCGTGTGTCCAAGTTGTCAAAAACCATCCTGTTCGTGACGCCACCTGTAGTTTCTGGGCTGTCTTCCTCAAAGGTGTCGGCATGTAGTATGTTGATAAAAGAATTCTGCGGAGGCAAGGCTGGGTGGAATGATAGAGCAGTCTTTATTGAGACAAACTTCGGTTAGCCGAGCGTCCGAGCAGAGTGTGGCCCCACATCTGATGTTCTCCAAACAGGGCAAAGTAATGCCAAACGTTTTTGCCCTCTTGCCCTATCAGAACTCCTACGCCTTCGCTCTTAGGAATTCTACCAAGTGCCACCCCCCTCTCTCTGGTGTGGGGGCCTTTTTTAAAGTCTGTTCTCCATAACCGCCTACTTGTCCCAATTGGTCACTTTGGTGGGTTCAAGGTACATCTATCCAATGGGAAAGAAGAGAAGGATGGGTCTGCCTCACATCCTCTATGAAATAACTTGTGTGTGTTACTTAACTTTGCTGATGTCAGCTAAAGTGGACAGGATGGTCTCTCTACACTTAAATGACAATGTATACCTTGAGTCAGCTCTTAACCTCCGGTGTGGGCTCCTTCCTGTAACTTATCTCTGAAGCCCACTTCAGGGCTGATCAGGGCTCCTGGTTGTGGGGACCCTCACACTGTCACATTCCCGCAGTTGTCTAAGGGGAGCATCTGGTCCCATCTCATCCTGTCTTCCTCCTATTCACTATTGTCTTAGAGCCCAGGACGTGTAGGAAACACACAGATACTACAGACATCTGAAAAAATCAGCTCTAGAGCCTCTTCAACAGTATAACGCACACTCGTGGCCTTAGCACAGAGAGAATTCAGGGTCCTGTCATCGGCAGCACCTTCATAATCTCTCTCCAGTCTGCGAGAACGCTACCTGGTTTGTTTTGTTTACGTTTACTACTAATTGAACTGAGACTGATGAAAGGCACAGCAGTCCGGGAGAAGATCAACTGATTTGTTTTGTTTACTTCTGCTACTGATTGATCTGAGACACAACTAAAACACTGTAACATTCTGTGGTGTGTGAATAACTCTGTGACCTTGATTTCAACTCTATCTGGCTCACGGGTCATTTTGACACGAATACCACCGTTGTACCTTTTTTTGTACAGCTTACATGGAAATGTGAATAAAAGCAACATTTCACTTTTTCCACTGCTGGGGCCAATCTAGGAAAAGTCATAAAATTTCAAGTTAAAAAAATATCGTTTAGGGGATTTTTTGGGGGTTTTTAATGCAGTGGCGGGTCATTTTGACTCGAAGACAACAGGAGGGTTAACTGCCTGAAACAAGCTCCCAGAGCCCTGAAACTCATGATTTGGCAAGAAAAGACGTCTGACTGAAATGAAATATGGAACAACTGAAACCATTTTTCCACACATTGTTTAGGTCAATTTCATACATTTTGAGCAAAATCTAAGCTGAGAAAGCATTTTTGGCTTGAATACAGATGAATCTGCTCTAACTCCCTAAAACAAGCTCCCAGCGTTCTATATCGCTTGATTTGGCAAGAAAACACGTCTGACTGAAATGAATGATGAAACAGGTGAAACCTTGATTCCACACTATGTTTAGGTCAAATTCATACATTTTGGGCAAAATCTAAGCTGACAAAACGTTTTTGGCTTGAATATAGTTGAATCTGCTCTATCTCCCTAAAACAAGCTCCCAGCGCTCTAAATCGCTTGATTTTGCAAGAAAAGACGTCTGACTGAAATGAATGATGAAACAAGTGAAACCATGTTTCCACACTATGTTTAGGTCAAATTCATACATTTTGGGCAAAATCTAAGCTGACAAAACATTTTTGGCTTGAATATAGTTGAATCTGCTCTATCTCCCTAAAACAAGCTCCCAGCGCTCTAAATCGCTAGATTTGGCAAGTAAAGACGTCTGACTGAAATGAATGATGAAACAAGTGAAACCAAGTTTCCACACTTTGTTTAGGTCAAATTCATACATTTTGAGCAAAATCTAAGGTCAGAAAGCAATTTTTGGCTTGAATACAGATGAATCTGCTCTAACTCCGTCAAACAAGCTCCCAGCGCTCTAAATCGCTTAATTTGGCAAGAAAAGACGTCTGACTGAAATGAATGATGAAACAAGTGAAACCATGTTTCCATTCAATGTTTAGGTCAAATTCATACATTTTGAGCAAAATCTAGGCTGAGAAAGCATTTTTGGCTTGAATACAGCGTAATCTGCTCTAACTCCTTAAAACAAGCTCGCAGCGCTCTAAATCGCTTGATTTGGCAAGAAAAGACGTCTGACTGAAATGAATGATGAAACAAGTTAAACCATGTTTCCACACTTTGTTGAGGTCAAATTCATACATTTTGAGCAAAATCTAAGCTGAGAAAGCATTTTTGGCTTGAATACAGCTTAATCTGCTCTAGCTCCTTAAAACAAGCTCCCAGCACTCTAAATCGCTTGATTTGGCAAAAAAAGACGTCTGACTGAAATGAATGATGAAACAAGTGAAACCATGTTTCCACACTATGTTGAGGCCAAATTCATACATTTTGAGCAAAATCTAAGCTGAGAAAGCATTTTTGGCTTGAATACAGCTTCATCTAATCTAACTCCTTAAAACAAGCTCCCAGCGCTCTAAATCGCTTGATTCGGCAAGAAAAGACGTCTGACTGAAATGAATGATGAAACAATTGAAACCATGTGTCCACACAATGTTTATGTCAAATTCGTATAATTTCTCCAAAACATAAGCTGAAAAAGCATTTTTGGCTGGAATACAGCCTAATCTTCTCTAACTGCCAACAACAAGTTTCTAGCACCCTGAAAAGCTCACTTTGGAAAGAAAACACTTCTGACTGAAACGAATGATGGAACAAGTGTAATAATGTTTCAACACTTTGTCAAATTCAAACATTTTGAGCAGAATCTTCACTGAGAAATCATTTTTGGCTGGAATACAGCTCCTTCTACTCTAACTGCCAAAAACAAGTTTCTAGCGCGCCGAAAAGCTTATTTTGGCAAGAAAACATTTCTGACTAAATTGAACAAGCAATACCATCTTTCAACACTATAATTGGGTCTAAGTCAGACATTTCGAGTAGAATCTTCACTGAGAAAGCACTTTTGGCTGGAATACAGCTTCATCTTCTCTAACTGCCAAAAACAAGCTTCTAGCGCCCTGAAAAGCCTTTTATGGCAAAAAAAAACCAAAACAAAACAAAACAAAACAAAAGACTTCTGA
This sequence comes from Acanthopagrus latus, assembly GCF_904848185.1. Lineage (NCBI taxonomy): Eukaryota > Metazoa > Chordata > Actinopteri > Spariformes > Sparidae > Acanthopagrus > Acanthopagrus latus. Next base: position 334,514 of record NC_051061.1, on the reverse strand, counting down.
CTGAAAGTAATGATGGAACAAATGAAATCACATATCAAAATTATAATTAGATAAAATTAAGACATTGTGATAAGAATCTGAACTGAGAAAGCATTTTTGGCTGGAATAGAGCTTCTCTAGCTGACAAAAACAAGTTTCTAGCGTTCTGAAATGATCATTTTGTCAAGAAAATACTTCTAGCTGAAATGAATTATGAAACTATTCAAACAATGTTTCAACACTGTCAACAACAGACTCCTCTTTTTGTTTGTTCTTGTATCTGTTTTTTGGTTTCTTGTATTTGATTTACGTCATTGTATCATGTCTTGTGTTGTGTTTTTGTTTTTCCATGTCTTGTGTCATGTTTTGATTTTCCATGCCCTCATGTGTCCTTTAAGTTTCTCCTATGCTCTCCCCTCTGGCTCCCTCTGTCTGTTGTCTTGTTCCCTCCTGGTCTGTTCCTCTGTGCTCCTCCCCCTCATTATCACACCTGGCTTCCTTCCTCCTCTCTCTCCTCACCTGCTCCTCCTCATGTCATTAGTGTCTGTGTATTTAGTCTCTGTGTTCCCCTCACTCCTTGTCCGGTCATTGTTTTCTGTTTTCCGTTTGCTCCTGTACATGCTCCTGTCCCGGTTTGGTATGTTTTGGTTTTTAGAATTCCTTGTTTGATTTGTACTTTGCCTTTTTCTTTTGCACTTTGTCTAACTGTTTTATTTTGCTACTTTGTTTTGATGTTTTGTTGCTACTTTGCCTTGTTGGTTTTGTTCGCTACTTTGCCTTTTGTCCCATTTTGTCTGTTTTTGCATTTCGGCTTTTGTTAATGAAAGCTCGCCTTTTGTTTCTCTTTATCCTCTCCTCCCATGTGTAACTGCGTTTGGGTCCTCCTTCCCTTTCCTTAGTTTTCCCTTTAAACCCCAACCTGACAGAATGACCGGACCAAGAATGGACCCAGCAGACTACAGCCTACAGCTTTGTAGGCTGGGAGACAAACTGTTGGAGATTTTGAGTGGTGAGGCTGACACAAAGAATAAGCTAAGAGCCATAGCAAGTTTCGATGAAGAACTGTTTATTAGGCCTTGGTTGAAGAAAATCCCATGTGTCGCACTTTTTAAAGCAGATCTGGATAACCTCAAAAGGCCTTGGTGGCTTCAGCCACAGCCAAGCTACCAGCCCCAGCTTCAGCCCCAGCCTCAGCTCCAGCCTCAGCTCCAGCCTCAGCTAAAATGTCTCCATTCTGGGGGACCCGCCTCGCCTACAAAGGGCCCCCACCAAGAAAGCGACGAGCCTGTCCACGTCCTGGCTCCCTGAAGTCGGGCTCAGGGGCCTCAGCCCATGCCTCAGCTCCAGCCACAGCCGAGCTCCCAGCCCAGGCCTCGGCCACAGCCGAGCTCCCAGCCCAGGCCTTGGCCACAGCCGAGCTCCCAGCCCAGGCCTCGGCCACAGCCGAGCTCCCAGCCCAGGCCTCGGCCACAGCCGAGCTCCCAGCCCAGGCCTCGGCCACAGCCGAGCTCCCAGCCCAGGCCTCGGCCACAGCCGAGCTCCCAGCCCAGGCCTCAGTCTCAACCCCGTCGACACCTGCCAGTGGTCTTCAGTCGGCGGTCCAGATTGCGCCAGTTCCTGCACCTCGGTCAGTGGTTTGGCCGAGGCCTGTTTCTTCTCCTCAGTCGGAGGTTCGGCCAAGGCTCACGCCAAGTCGGAGGACCGGCCGAGGCCTGTACCTGCATCTCGGTCGGAGGCCCTGCCGAGGCCCACGCCAAGTCCAGTGCCTGTTCCTGCTCCTCGGTCGGGGGCCCGGCCGAGTCCCACGCCAAGTCCAGTGCCTGCACCTCGGTCGGAGGCCCGGCCGAGTCCCACGCCAGGTCCAGTGCCTGCTCCTCGGTCGAGGGCCCGGCCGAGGTTGTTGCCAGAGACCCTTCATCGGCTTCCAGGCCACCAGCTCCCGGCAAAACTCCGTCGGTGGTCCGGCCAAGACCCTTGAGGGTTTCCCAGCCAGTGGTCTGGTCGCCAGTGGGTCTCAGCCCACGCCTTCGATGCCAGCCTCCAGGGGGTTCCAGGCCGCGCCTACGCCTTCATCACCAGCCTCCAGCAGGTTCCAGCCTGCACCTTTGCCTTTGTCGCTGGCCTTCCGTGGGTTCCAGTCTGCGACAACGCCTTCGTCGCCAGTCTCCAGTGCGCCTCAGCCCACGTCCCTGGTATTCAATGCGTTTCACCCCATGCTGCTTCTGCCAGTATCCAGAGCCCCTTCGCCTTCGTCCTCGCCACAGACCTCCAGAGCGCCTTCGTCTTCGGCCCCCAGAACGCCTATGTCTTCGTCTTCGTCACCAGCCTCTAGTACGCCTTCATGTTCATTGTCGGCCTCTAGTGGGCTCCAGTCCACGTCCCTGGTCTCCAGTGGGCTCCAGTCCTCGCCTCCACCTGTAGTGGCAAATACAAACAGGGTCATGATCATGCATATAAATTGATTTGAGAATACACCTTGCAGTTCTGTATTAACAGGGAATTTGAGCCTGATGAAACACCAAGGTTTGATGCTCCCTTTAATAAAGGCTGGAGTGGGTGAGCAGCAGGTGCAGCTACAGCTCACCCAAGGTCACAGATAGGGGCCTGGGTGAGACACTTTGTAGGCCTTAAGGAAGTCAGACAAAAATGAGAATAGTAAGATGACAGTCTCGCATGATCATGACGAGGCGGGTGGTCCAGGAGGGCACTGGTGACCTTGACCCCGAGTATAAAAGAGGGTGATCGGGGGGGATTTCTCAGTTGCCCTGGGGTACCTCATGGATTTATAACTTCTTCTCTTGGAATAAACACCTTTTTGGACTGAAGACTTGCTGCCTCGCCTCTGATTTGGACTTAGTCTCTGAGCTGTCTCTCCTCAGATTTGGACTTTAACTTTTGAGCGGAATCACAGGGTCTGATAGTGGAATAATTGGACAGATAAGGAAGGTAGTCTCCCACTACACACCCTCCTGTTTGTTTGGACCTTTAAGTTTCTCCTATGTTCTCCCCTCTGGCTCCCTCTGTCTGTTGTCTTGTTCCCTCCTGGTCTGTTCCTCTGTGCTCCTCCCCCTCATTATCACACCTGGCTTCCTTCCTCCTCTCTCTCCTCACCTGCTCCTCGTCATGTCATTAATGTCTGTGTATTTAGTCTCTGTGTTCCCCTCACTCCTTGTCCAGTCATTCTGTTTGCTCCTGTCCCTGCTCCTGTCCTGTCCTGGTTTGGTATGGTTTGGTTTTTAGAATTCCTTGTTTGTTTTGTACTTTGCCTTTTTCTTTTGCACTTTGTCTAACTGTTTTATTTTGCTACTTTGTTTTGATGTTTTGTTGCTATTTTGCCTTGTTTTTGTTTGCTACTTTGCCTTTTGTCCCATTTTGTCTGTTTTTGCATTTTGGCTTTTGTTAATAAAAGCTCGCCTTTTTGTTTCTCTTTATCCTTGCCTCCCATGTGTAACTGCGTTTGGGTCCTCCTTCCCTTTTCCTTAGTTTTCCCTTTAAACCCCAACCTGACTCAGACATTTTGTGTAGAATGTTAACTCATTTTTGGCTAGAATACAGCATAATCTTCTCAAACTGCCAAAAACAAGCTTCTAGCATGCTGAAAAGCTCATTTTGGCAAGACTTCTGACTGAAATGAATGGTGGAACAAATGAAATCACATTTCAACACTAATTAGGTAAAATTAAGACATTTTGACAAGAATCTGAACTGAGAGAGCATTTTTGGCTGGAATACAGCTTAATCTTCTCTAGCTGCCAAAAACAAGCTTCGAGCGTTCTGAAAAGCTCAATTTGACAAGAAAAGACTTCTGACTGAAATGAATAATCGAACAATTCTGTTCAATTATTCATGTTTGCAATGCTATAATTAGATGAATTTCCGACACTTTGAGTAGAATCTCACTTGAAAAAGCAGTTCTCATATAAATACAGCTTAGTGTAGTATAATTTGCAAAAACATGCTACGATAGCTCTGAAAACCTCAAACTGATAAGCAAAGAGTTCGACTGAAACTAATAGAGCTGAAATAATGTTTGCCATGCTGTAATTGGATAACGTTCATACATTTTGAGCAGACTCTTCTTGTTGAACATGACTTTTTCAGAGCGAGAGAAGCCTGGTTTGTGCCTGTATAATAGAATGTAATATTTCACTCAAGTTCAATTCTGTTCAAAATGTATGAACTTCATCTGATCATAGCATTGCAAATATGATTTCAGTTGTTCTATCATTAGTTTCAGTCGGAAGTCTTTGCTTGTCAATTTGAGGTTTTCAGAGCTATCAAAGCCTCTTTTTGACAGTTACAATACACTGAGCTGTATTTCAATGAGAACTGCTTTTTCAAGTGAGCTCCTACTCAAAGTGTCTGAAATCCATCTAATTATAGCATTGCAAACATGCTTTCAGTTGTTCTATCATTAGTTTCCATCAGAAGTCTTTGCTTGTCAATTTGAGGTTCTCAGAGCAATCGGAGCCTCTTTTTGTCAATTACAATACAGTAGGCTGTATTTATTGGCGTGATAGTTGCAGAGGTGGGAGTAAGTCACATGCATGCAAGTCATAAGCAAGTCTCAAGTCTACCTTCAAGTCTCAAGCAAGTCCCAAGTTACTGTGGTCAAAATCAAGCAAGTCGAGTCATAGTGAGGTGTCTGGACGGCAACACATTCTGGCCTTTAATTCAACCCAGTTTAAATTTAACCTGTTCCTTCTTGTGTGAGTTAGGGAATGCAGACAATACGGGGCGCACAGCTCCAAGAGACTTTGGAGTCAGCATTTAGCTGTGTGGGTCAAAGGTTAGCAGAGGACAAGGCCACTATAGGGACTAAATTGGAGCCTGACTCCTGTTCCAGATGGAGGATGATATTTAAACAGACACATCTCCAGAAAAGGATAGAGGGCTCATCTAGGTAATTTTGGAATACAAGCCCGAAGGAGGGACAGTAACAGATTTGGTCATTTATGGGAGATGGACCTTCAACCCACCACAGTGACCAATTAGGAGTAAGAAAGTACTGCCCAAGGGACTTTAAGAAGGGTCCCACGAGTAGAGACGAGGGGTGGCACTTGGTAGAATTCCTAAGAGCGAAGGCATAGGAGTTCTGATAGGGCAAGAAGGGCAAAAACGTTTGGCATTACTTTGCCCTAGATTGGAGAACATCAGATGTGGGGCCACACTCTCCTCGGATGCTAGGCTCAAGTCTGTTTTAATAAAGATTGCTCTATCATTCCACCCAGCCTTGCCTCCGCAGAATTTTTTATCAACCTACTACACGCCGATATCTTTGAGGAAGACAGCCCAGAAACTACAATAGCTAAGGTCAAACAAGTCACAAGAAGTTTGTATGAATGTGTTCTTTATATCTGTAGACACAGTAAACAGAAGAGGGTCGATAATATGATGTAATTCCATAGTTGATCAATTTTATGATTTATTTTCAAACCCATGAATACAAGAATAAGATTGGATTAATATCAGCCCTGGAACTGCAGCATACTGCACATCCAGATAGCTGAGAATATTACTCTCAAGTATTGTTCCCCCTCCCCATCTATAAAAGGAGGCTGAAAATTACAGGACGTGTCTGTTCTGTCCTGAAATGTGTGTTTCTCCTCTATAAAACACATTCTACATCTCGGAGGCGACGTCTTTACACAGAGGGGCCTCCTCCTTCTCCTTTCAAACGGAGCAGAGCTCCGTGAGAAACAGTAGGAGAGACAGACACAACACCTGAGGGAGGAGCAGGTCCGTCGCGGACGTGCACGAAAAAAGTGCGTGCATCCAATGTGTGCCGGTACGGTGTCGTTGTGAGCGCGCATAATGCGCGCCTACATTTAAAATAATGTCTTTGTGCGCACTGAAGACGCTTTATCTGAAACACACATACACGCTTTAACCAAGACGTCGACCAAAATCGCCCAGGCTTGCATGTTCCGCGTCATACAGCGGCACAACGTCTCAATATGCGCAAAAAAAGAAAGAAAGAAAAGCCAAGACTTTCGAGTCATCTGAGTCAAAGTCTCAAGTTATGAATGCCAAGTCAAAGTCAAGTCGAGTCTTTTATCAGTGTTAGTCAAGTTAGTCTCAAGTCCTAAAATGTGCTACTCGAGTCCGACTTGAGTCAAGTCATGTGACTCGAGTCCCCCACCTCTCTGTATATTTGAGTCAAAAGTCACGCCAGCGATAACACATCTGCACGCGCAGATCTGTTTGTGCCCGTAGATCTTTTCGTGTCACGCGCGCAGATTTCAACTGCCGCGCGCACTTGTTTGATCTTCGCGCACATTCAGTAACAGAGTGAAGCCTCCGCAGGTGCGAGCGATTAAAAAACAACAGTGACGCGCACAACACTGTGCAGCTGCTCGCTCCCACTTTCTCTTCTCTGCGCGGTGGAACAGTGCTCGAAGCAACGACATTCGACACTTTGGGGGCGGAGACCAAGGCTGACCCCGGCCCTCTCATGATTGGTCATTTTCCAGCCCCCACGTGGGTGCTTTTTACCTTTCTGCTGATGACAGCTTCCCTCACAGACAGGAAGCTCGGTGACGGACTAACAGGTGACTGACAAGTCTGGATTCACAGCAACATTACGATGACAACTGTGTTGTAATTGGAAATGTATGTAAAATAAATTACATTTTGATTTGAATTCATTGTAAATAAATGGAATTCTATCACTTTTTATTAACTATTCTTATCAGTATATATGCGCTTGTGTTAACTGTTTTGAATGCTGTTAACTTTACAAAACCTGTACAGTCATTGACAGCAATAAAATTGTAAAATATTTTCTTTTTTAACTTTCAGACTTGAGAGAGGCAGACTAACAGACTAACTGATTTGCCAACTAACTGCACAATAAGTCTAGACTCACAACAGCATTATGATGATAATATGATGATGATGTCAGATGATGATAGCTGTGTTCTAATAGGAAATACATGGTCAAAGATGAAACTATTCTTACTTATCCCAAGCATACTCTGCAGATGCATAATAGATCACACACGGTCTTGTTTTTTTCTAATGCACTTAATACCACAATGAATTCCTTAAAAACAGTAAAGAAGTCAAACAGATCAGCATGTCAAGCTGTTTGTGTCCTTTCCGCCATGTTGTCCTTGAATAAAGTCTTCACCATGGTGTGTTGTGCTGCATGGGGATGCTCCAATCGCTTAGAGAAAGGCATGTGCATGTATGGCTTACCCAAAGACAGAGACAGGAGAAAAGTATAGGTGGCTAAAGTCAGAGGCAATTTAACCACCTACAAAGATGTTGACAAACAAATATGTGAGGTAATCATATTCGAGCAGTTGCACTGTTGCACACTTTAAAATACCACACCACTGGGAAGTTTAAGATTTCTTTAATTAGAAATAGAACACAGAACAGGAAAAAAAATCCAAAAACCTAGGAAAGTTAAGTTGCAAATTGAAGGGGAAAAAAGGAGGGAAAAAAAGAAAAGAAAAGAAAATGACAGGAAAAAACAACACTTAAAGGCCATCATGGAAACAAGACCCAAACCGAGAAGGTGAACATTGGGCAATCCAAGAACAGCTGAAGGTGCTTCACGACAGTGCCGTACAAGGGCAGAAAGGGATACACAGCTGATTACAGTGACAACAAAACATGTTTTAGCTCCTAAAAGAAGTCCCACTTTAATATCTCTCTGCTTCTCTGTTTGCACTCTGCCTTCCTCCTGCAACCTGGGAGAGTGCTGAGTGCTGTCTAGTGCAGGAAATACAAGGCAGAGGGACCTCATACAATCCCACAAAAAAGTATCACTTTCAGTTATAGAGATTCACATTTTCTAATCATCATCAGCATTTGGGGCTTATGTAACACCATTTCTAAAGTTGCCACAGGTTAAATGGTTGTGTTTTGTATGTGCAAAGATTTTAAACATATCTAATAAGTAGATACTATGTGCCATCTGATGGTGTATATTCAACCACTGTGGGATATATGCGCGACATGTCCATAGTGCTAGATAAAAGTGAGTTGTTGTGTGTGAGAACTAAGGTTGTGCATCGGCTAGTAGTCAGAAAGAGGGTCCATACTCCACGATGCCCCCCCCCCCCTTTACCTGCAAAGACAGTGTCCCTAGCTGCTGATCACAGCTACTGTATTAAAAGTGAGGCAGGTACAATGTATATGAACTCTTGATAACTATAGGCTACCAATATTTCTTATTTGAGGTGAAACTCTCGCCAAAATGCAACCTATACAGACAACTACTGGAACAAGCTACTTCTAAGGTGAGTTGTTCAAAAACTTTTTTTTAGCAAACTCTGTGTACACAAACAATGTTCCCAATGCTTGTGTTCATGTGTATGGTATGGTGTTCCATTTGTACCAAAAATATGTCGACATGCGCACTGTCTATGTCTACAGAACATGTGAGAAGACATTTGTTTTTGTCTATTAAACGCTGATCTGTCGTTGTGTCATTTGACTTTGTCATTACATCGTGTTGTCATGCTGTGTCACTTGACAAAGCATTGTTATGATGTGTTGTTTGACAGTGTCCTTACATCCTTACTGCGTTTCTTGCTATGTGTCCTTACTATATGTCGTCTTAATGTGTCGTTTGACAACGTCGTTACTATGTGTCGTTACTGCGTGTCGTTTGACAACGTCGTTACTATGTGTCGTTACTGCGTGTCGTTTGACAACGTCGTTACTGCGTGTCATCTTGATGTGTTGTTTGATAACGATGTTACTATGTGTCGTTACTGCGTGTCGTTTGACAACGTCGTTAATATGTGTCGTTACTGTGTGTCTTCTTGATGAGTCCTCTGACAACTTCCTTATGCCTGGCTAACGTGGTAGCGCCGGGCGCCCCTTTGCCGGTTTACCCTTCCCGGTCAGCAGACTGAACTTCCCAGCAGGAGACGTTCAGTATTGTCCCCTAACACTAATTTATTTTTCATGCATCATAGCCTACTAACAAGAACAAAATGAATTCTATCTATCTATCTATCTATCTATCTATCTATCTATCTATCTATCTACACATATACAGAGAGACAGAGAGAGACAGAGAGAGAGAGAGTGAGAGACAGAGTATTATATAAACAATAATAACAATAAAGATTAGTCAGAGTGATCAGACTTTATTTGAATGTTACAATACAGTGATGCAGTAAAATAATAATCAAGTCGCAATTGTTGATCACTGCTTTCACACAAAATTACACTGGAAACGCACGGCCAACTGTCACCAGTGTCCATTGCAACAATGCCCTCTATGAAAAGGTCCAATTATGGCATAAACACAATTTGTGGCTTGCTGCATTATGGAGTGTCCACTGAACTTCAAAGTTTACTTAGCACCTAAATGTAATTGGGTTTAAAGATACCATTTAATTTAAAAAGTAACACAAAAAACAAAAAATATTGATTAGACTATATTTAATTCCAGTTAAATCTGCACTGTCATCTTCTTTTGTATGACTCTGAAGTAAGCAAGGATCTCACATGCATTGAAAAATCTTATAAAATACTCTATGTTTTTATTTCCACCAACAGTCGGATGCATCATTTTTCCATGTCTCTGTTGGGTTCCTCCTTACAGACTGAAGGATGAACTGAACTGGCGTGGCCCAAGGAGGGCGCTCACACCAAAGTGGCGTTGTCAGAGTTACCCACAGCCACCCTGTGGTGATGGACAAACAAACAGTTAACAGCAGTGTTTAAGAACAGTTGACAAATTTCCAAATGGAGTTTCATGATCAATTGACGCCATCTGTAACAAAAGCCAGGAAAGGTCTGAGTGTTAGATGTTTGTTCATCACATAGCATTCTGTGTACTTAGTAACTAGTTTATTTATTACTTTACCATTATTTATTACTTTGTATTCCTTTCTCAATTTGTTTTACTACTGTTGCAAGACAATTTCCCTCGGGATAAATAAAGTCTTCTTGAATCTTGAAACAAACATAGCACACCCATCAGTCTTGTGATCACACTGAACTTGGCCCTGAACAGACACTCCACAGCAAAACCTGTAGAGGGAAAAAACTAAATAGCAAAGTCAGTCTCCAAAACACATGTACCATACGTACATGTGTAACCAGTGTAGTGTAACAGGTTTGATTTGACAATTACACTTTCAAAGTAAAAGCCTAATATTATTAGATTAACACATTTCAGCTTTCAGTGCACATGTGACAAGTAGTGGCGACAGCATGAGTGAAAAAAATTACCGCTGAAAAATAATGACACATAGTGCAAGTACTGAACCCTGTAGCTGACAATTTAGGCATGGTGGTGTGGTACTCTATACATTACCGTGTGCGTTGAACCTGTAGGAGATGCGCTGCCAGGTAATATCTACCAGATTATAGTGAGGACATATTCAAAATCTTCCTACGGCTTTGTTCTCATGTGGCTCTTCGAGATTTGCTGTAAACAATGATGCACCTTCGAATCACAGATTTTTTGCAACCAATACGGATGTAAAAACTGTTAAATTATATTCTAACAGAAATTCTCACACTTACTCCTGCCAGCACTTGATGTCTCTTGATGTCGATGGGCATTCTGTGCAGAGGCAGACAGAGTGATAAACTGACACAAAGACATCTGTGTGTAATGACATTATGACAGTATTAGACTCCAATGTTGTGACCACAGATACACTAATTGTACAGACAGTTGGTGCAGGGAGACTGATGCAAGAAAAGTTTAGTGCTACGGATGCTTCCCGTCACATTTCATTGCGATTACAACAGCATGTCAACAATGAAGCCAGCAATGCTGATTGTGGATTCAGGATCATCGTTCACCATCGGAGGAAAAACAATCCTGCAACTTCACGTGAGTACTGCTCATCATTCGATAGGGCTATGCAAAGAAACACCCAGGCCCCTATCTGTGGCCTTGGGTGAGCTTTGGCTGCACCTGTTGCTCACTCACTTCAGCTTTGTTATTATAAAGGGAGCATCACCCAGAAATAACACAGTAACAAACAACGCAACTACAACTGCCCAAAAACTTAATGAATTATTAACACACAAAACATGTAATAAGGCTACTCACTAACAAACTGCTTAATGTACATGATCTACTTATCTCACATCAGCCACTGAACGTAATACGTTCTGTATATATATGGGAACTATACAATTGTACTGTGAGGTCACTGACGTTACTGTGTGACGTCATTAAGCCTCCTTTCTGCTCGCACGCGAGACTCAGTCCACAGCTAACATGCATGACGTGCCCTGATTAGCTACCAAAGCTAGCGCTACTTAGCGGTTTCATTTTCTCATGTTGATAACCTTGTTGACATCAAAGCATGCCACTGACTGACATCATCCAGTGCGCTATCTGGTTTCCTCTCGCCGGCTGTAGGGGCTGATGGCTTCCTGTGGGGTGACAGCTGAATGTGAGCCCCAACGCTGCTGGAGTCCTGGAAACACAGCCGCTAGCTCGGCGGTAGCTTAGCTTGTTTGTTAGCTTTGCCGAAAACGGGCTCTCTCGTTTACCTTTGCGGTTTTTCTCATGAAAGTTGCTTGTTTCTCCGTGTGTTCACGCAGGCGAACAAAATACTCCAAATTTTTGTTTTGAAGTGAAGGGTCTTTCGTTTAGAGATGGCGTTTAAGCTTCCTTGGGACCATAGCACTGTTGGAGAGCTTTTCACCACATACCAAGCACAACGGAGTCGGTGCCGTTGCATCTCCGGTAAAAGTAAATCCAGATGAAAGATAGCTTTCGTTGTATTGCCTCGCGCCAGAAACTTTGCTGGACGTCTTTGCTTTCTTTTGACCTCCACTCATATTAGGGCCTTCATCTGGGTCCGGATTTTGTCCAGGGTCCAGTTCAGAGTCAGCATTTTTCCTCTTCAAAAACTTATCCATCACTTTCACCGTCGTCCTGCTATCCACCTGTCACTGCATCCATGCGTCACTAATTCGCTTGTCTCCAAGCACAAGGCAATTAGCTACTTGCTGTTGCTACTGTTGCCACTTACTGGTATGGAAGAGTACTACATGATTACTCTGCCAGGCGCTAGACCGCACAGGCACACAAATTGGATAATTTCCCACGGCACACCTGACAATATCTCGCACACCAGTGTGCCGCGGCACAGTGGTTGAAAAACACTGCTGTAGAGAGCGCGTGCTTTTTTATCAAACAGCTATGCTATGATGGCCTCTAGTGGCTGGTACTGGATATTGCAACAGGTCTGTAGACAAGAGGAGAGGGGAAAGTCATGGACTGGATCAGGCATTCATGAAGCCAAAGACTCTAAGACTGCATAAGAAATGCAGTTTTATAAATCTGTAATAACAATCTTTATTTAAACTTTTCAAACTAGAGTAGCATTGTGATTCAAACAAGAAAACAATTTCAAGAGGGCGGGAGCACATTACACCAGTTTTAGAGTCACTGCATTGGCTCCCTGCCTGCTTCAGGATCGATTTTAAGATTCATTTACTGGTTTTTAAATGTCTTAACAGCCTTGCGCCTTCCTACTTATCTGACCTGCTTTTACCATATCATCCCTCGCAGACCCTGAGGTCCTCCGTCACTGGCCTTTCATTCATACCAAACCAAGAACTAAAACCCACGGTGAGGCGGCATTTAGCTACTATGGCCCCCACTTGTGGAACAGCTTGCCGGAGAGCCTCAGGCCTGCAAAGAATTTTTAAGGAAGGTTAAAGACACACCTTTTTAATCAGGCTTTTAACTAATATTTTAAATTCTTATTCCGTTCTTATGTGGTATTTTATGTTGTTGTTTCTATCTTGTTTTTTAAGATGATTTTAATCTTAAATAATTTTTCTCTGTTTTATTTATCATTGGTACTATTTTAGTTTATTTATTATCTTTTATATTTTTATTCTTTTAACTGTTCACTCCATTTACTTATCTTATGTTTTTAGTTTTTAAGGTTTAACTCCAGTGTTTCCCCAGGGTGGCCCTCCATACTGGGAGCTGTGTCTTGGCTGCTGCTGCTGGGGGTGCTGTCCTTGGGACCCTTTGGCCCGGCCAGCTGTTGTCTGTCAGGGTCAGGGGGCCTGGACACTGGTGCCCCCTGTGGCACAGCCTGTGACTCCTCCCAGTGTGGACGGCCCCAAAGGTGGCGCTTCCTCAATCCTCAGTGCCTATTGCCAGTAATAAGAGTGTACAGGTGTGTGTGTGTGTGTGTGTGTGTGTGTGTGTGTGTGTGTGTGTGTGTGTGTGTGTGTGTGTGTGTGTGTGTATGTGTGGGTATGTAGTATGGGGAGTGGGAGCGAGGGGCTTTCTTTATTCTTTATTATGCTTCTGTTTTTCTTGTGTAAAGCACTTTGTGCTGCACGTGTGTGTATGAAAAGTACTCTATAAATAAAGTTGATTTGATTTGATTTGATTTGATTTAACCCAAAATTCTAAATTAGGGCTGTCAAGTGATTAAAACCACTAACTGGATTGATTACAAGCTTTGTGATTAATCAGTTGAAATGAATCATGTATGCCAGTATTTATCATAAGCACTTAAAAATATGTCAGTGCAAATGGAAGTGAATCAATGAAGAATTAGACATCCAAACTTTAAAATGAGGTAACATGTTAAGCTTGTACTACTCCAATAGAAAATTAAAGATGCAAGCAGCAATGAAAGGGCCCTCGCAGTCCATGCGCGTCAGGGCATGCTGCTGTTGATACATGCTGCCGTCAATGCATGCTGCAGGAGGAGCTTGTCCATGCAATACCTTCCATTGAGGAAGTTTTTTCCTTCATAGTTTGGTGGGCTGCTCCTCCTGCCGGTATTAAACAATGTATTCTGAAGTCAAAAGAACTCAACCCATGTAGAACATAAAGAACAAATAATGAGAGGAGTACACTGTTTGACCCTACAGACTGTTAAACAGAGGTTTGTATCCATTAGCAAGGCTGAATGGTCAGAAAGGCTGAAATGAAATAGGCTGAATGGGCTAACAAAGTTGAACATTTTAGTTGAACAGTTTCTCCAGCTGAACATATCACTGAATGTATGAAGAAGGCAGGAAGATGAATATTTGAAAAAGCTGAAAAGGGCTGAAAAAGCTTTTAAAAAATAAACAGTTTGTCTGGCTGTACATACGTTGCAGCAGTAGCAGAACCAAAGTTGAAAATGTCCCCATAAGAATGAATGAGAAAACGCCTCCCAAACTCCAAAAAGTTTTGAAAAAAATGTAATGGTTATCACAAAATATTTATATATTGAGTAACAGGAGACATTGCTGAACTCTGTGATGTCTTCTTTGTATCTGTGGAGTGAAAAATGAGGGCAGCAGAGCGAGAGACAAAACTGGTACCGTCTGCTCTCCTCCAGAAATTTAGACTCAAAATTAACATTGCGGCTTATAGGGGAATTGCTGGAGCCGGCTCTTTGAAGACCAGAGCCTTTATTTTAAGCAGCTGCTGCTGGTGGTGACAGCCGCTGCTCTTGGTGGTCATGGTGGCTGCTGCTGGTGGTGATGGCAGCTGCTACGGGTGGTCACAGCGGCTGCTTTTGGCAGTCATGGTAGCTGCTGCTGGTGGTGACGGTGGCTGATGATGGTGGTGGTGTTGGCTGCTGCTAATGGTCTGCCAAGTGGCTGTTAATTTGGTCCTTCTCCCGAGTTGTTTTTTCATTTAGTTCTTCATGGTTGCAGTGTCATGGATCACCTGCCCCTGGTTTTTGTTTTTCTTGTTCACACACACACACACACACACACACACACACACACACACACTCTTGTTGTCTGTTATTGTTTGAGAAAAAATACTGCTGGATACGGGTCCGCTGTGTTGCGGCTTGTATCAGGTTTTGGTTCGCCATCTGGCAATCCCCACAGGTTGCAGTTTGAGTCCACCACAGCACAGTATGGTAGACAGCTGGCGTCACAAGGCCAAGGAGTTCCCGCGATAATCACATAATCACTTGTGACAGCAGTTATGGTCTGTGCCGTTAAAAACAACAACACGAAGTGTTCCTGACCGAAGGATCAGCAGAAGAGCTTTTTTGAGATTTGTGTGCTGGTGTCAACACAGAGTGTTTTATTTTGAAAAGTAACCAGATGTTGTTTGTTAATTTGGCGTTTGACTTCCTGTCTGCTCCGTGCTAAATTCAGCTGAATTGCTGCGTGGTACTCCGGCATCTGCCAGAAATAGAAGTGCTGCGCATCTGTGCCTGAAGGCTCCAGACTGATGGAGCTGGGATGGAGCAGATATGCAGCGCAGCGGACCTGGTGGGGATTAACACATAAACTAAAGTGAAACCTATCTGCTCCATTGGCGTGGCGGAGATGTAATGCTGCAGAGACGTATCCAGTGGAAAATGGCCAATAAAAATCTTGATAGCTCTGCACTTACTTATAGACCCAAACATGTAAGCCTAAAACAGTTTTTATTCTGTAACAGTTTTGATGATATGTGTATAGCTTAATCTTAAATATTCTAGTAGTATTGTTAGTCCTAATATGGTCATGGCCACTTTCATCCGAAGAAGGGAGCTAGCTGTGTGGTGAATGCTGAATGGACCACGGCAGACCTCTTAGTGCTACCACGAAGGTAAGCTGATTGCTGAATCGAATTTATAAGCCAAATCATGGAATAGCCAAATCAATAATACAGCCCAGTTGCGCTAAATGAAAATCATGAGACGTCTATCATCAGATGAATGATATAGAATAGTTAAACATGAACACTAAGTGTAAGAGCCAATTAAGGGTTAATTCATGTGTGATAATAATTTAGTTAAAAATGTGAAAATACAGTGAAGATAATTTCATAAGAATTCAAAATGATTTTATTTTCTAAAATGCCTAATTTAATGTTAAAAATGTAAAGAACTTTTACTGTGAAAAGTATTTTGGCTTCCAACAGTAATGTACGTCAATATGTCATTTTTGTCATTGCATGCACGTTAAGGTCAGATGCAGCTAGAGACGTTGGAAGCAACACAGTTTTTTGACTGAGCGTACCGAGCATATGTACCGTCTATTTTTGTGTTTTTTCAGTAAACCTTTAAAAAGAAGAATTGGTTTCACTTGCGTTATTCAAATACTGGTTGTTAGACTAGCAGCAAAGTGGTACAAAAGGAACTAGAAGAAACGGAGTGCCACTATACTAAGATTTTCCCCCCAAAAATGTAAAGCTTATCTAAATAATACACAGCTACTCACACAGCTACTCGTTGTCACCCTGCCTCTCCAAATGCAAAACTGACATTAACAAAAATGCAATAATGCAGTAACGTATACACATTGGACTGCGGCACCGTAGGATTGCGAGCTAACCTCTTACTTGCATTTCATGTTGTCTTGTATGATGCGACGAAAACAAGCAGTAAACGTTTCTCACACAATCACAATGCTACGTTTCTCTGACTTCCTGTGTCCAGTGGGTGGCACTATGGATATGACACAGGATAGATGGGATGGATAGGATAGATAGGATGGATGCGACTCCCTCTACACTCCTGAGAGGTTTGGTATAGATGGGGAATTGTATGTCGAAGTTACAAGGACCTGATGCTTTATAGTGAAGGATTTAAATAGAGGGCACCACCATGGCCAGCAGGTATGACGTAGGTGAAAGCTTTTAACAGATTTTCATCTTCAAGGTCTGAGGATGATACTGGGTGAATGTTAAGACTGTGGTATTAAATCTGTAGGAGGAGATCATTTTCAAAAGAGGCATGAGTTTACCAAAAACGGCACATCACATCAAAATGGCTGACTTCGTGTTGCAGTGACGGTATGGGTCCAAGAGGATTTTTTTCTGCGTCTGCTCATGATAAATATGCATACCGAATTTCGTCCACATGTGTGCATGTAGGAGGCAGGGCATTACAATGGGGTGCGCTACAGAGACCGCAGGTCACAACCACACCCAGTGACCTTAAATGATCAAATTTTTCGCTAGATGTGACATATGTTCCAAATTTGGTGAATTTTGGGGTATGTTCAGGCTTCCAAAACAGCAGTTAAAGTGCAGAAGAATAACAATTAAAGCTGCATGCAGCAATGAATGGGCCCTTGCAGGCCATGCGTGTCAGGCTGTGGTGCCATTGGGGGAAAACAAGCTGTGAATGTTGTGTAAATTGAATGATACTTTTCTGTTAATTTCTATCTCAATTAAAAATGTGTGTCTGAGAGTGCGTGTGTACATGCTGATATCTGACTTGAGAGAGGTAAATACATTTCAACTTTCCTGACAGTTGTTAAACATTGACATCACAGACTATATTTATTGTGGATGGGAGTACTGTGGGATGATTCAAAGACATATTTTCTCTGTGCTTAACTGGCATTTGTTTATGTGGCTATGCTGTGGCAAAATGAAATTTCTTTTCCAACTTTCCAACTGCTTTTATAAGTAAAAGTAATAAGCACCATTTGCCATATTAAACAACTGGTATAAACAACATTATTTGCATTTTATTTGTCCATTCATCACATAATAAATCATGGATGACTATTAGAAAAATATGTTATGCTGGCATATGCTGTTGCTAATGTTGGTTTGGCATTACCTGGCATATTTGACAAAAAGCCAAAGGCACTGATACTGGCTGCTCCTGGTTTATAATGGGATGGAGTTCGATTCCCTCCTGATTGGTTTGGAATTTATATAAAAGCCAAAAATGCCGTACACATGTCGTTGCATGCCACATTCACAAAGCAGACACAGCCCACAATTGGCATTTATAGCTCCTCGGCTTATTTGAAGATTGTGTAATGGGGCTAATTACCACTGACTGTGTTCATTATGTGGCACTAAACATCACCCATCAATAATGACATGTTTGTACTGTGCATTTTGGAGAAAACTACCTCCAAATGTCTTGTCCTTCAGGAACTGTGCCGGTTTATTAGGGTTCTAACTAGGGGTGCACCAATCTGATATTAAGATCGGATATCGCCCCGATATTGTCAAAACAGCTGGATCGGAAAAATGAACAGATCCACAGGCCGATCTTTTTTTTTTTTTTTTCTCTGTCACAGCATATCCTACGTCATTCATCAGCATCAGTGTGTCACATGCTGGAAGAGCACTAGTTGTTGTTTGACCAACTTTTTATTAGTTTATCCTCAGGTTCAGCTGCTATGTTTTATTTTGGATTCCTGTTTGCAGGACGTTGCACTTACTCACGTCATTTCTCTGCTGATTAGCTGTTAGCCCCGCGATCAGTCGTTAGCCTCACCTACCAGCTGTTAGCCTTACAACACTAACTTTCAAACTAACGTACTCAATACTCTGTGGGCTGTCCATCGTTGCTCCGTTGGTCGTCCCTCCACCACAACCTCAGGGTTACTCATCGCCGGGCTGCTTTGTCACTCTCCTCTGCTGCTGTGGTCTTCCCGGCTTGCAGCAATGTTGGATGGTCGCTACGCCGCCATTGCTGGCGGGTCTTCGGGTGTTCAGCACAGGAGCACCTGGACCTCTGCTGTCACTTCACCCCAGGCTTCATCGCTTGGATTGGATCTCTTGGTCTCCTGCGTCGCCCCCGCTCTGTGCACAGAGCCTCCAGATGTTAGTTTGTACATGGATGGTGCTTCTGACTTTGGTGCTAGTATTCCCTCCGTGCTGACTGACAGGCGCTCCATTTATTCTTTGTTTTGTTTCTACTTTGTTAGGTGTCCTTGGGTACCCTAGCAGGCACTATATAAATTAAATGTATGATTGTTATTAATATTACACATGTTTACAATGTTTGGTGTATGATTTATTATGTTGTCTTAGTTAGGAAAGTAATGTTTAGTTAGGAAAGACTGGTGCCTTTAGTATCGTCTACATGGTATAAGGTGGACGGTATATAGTTTATTATTAATTCAACAACAGTATTGGATTGGTATAGGGTATCGACAGATAGACAAAGTCCAGGCATTGGTATTGGTATCGGGACTGAAAAAGTCGGATTGGTGCATCCCTAGTTATAACCCCGAAGGGATAGAACCTACAAATCTGTTTGGTTCAGACACAGATTCAGATTTACAGATATAAATCACTCTGCATTTATTTGTGAATTGTGTTTTACGAAACACAAGTCAAGTGACATTTTATGAGTCACCTGCGCCCTCCATTTGTGGATTTTGTGAAACAGCATGGTAGAAGAGTCTCAAAAGTATCCACACAAATAGGTTGAAATTCACAAACATATTTCCACTGAAAAATACTAAGTTGATGAACAAATGATGATGTATAAGTTACAAATTGGAGGCACAGATACAGATCCAGCTTTACAGATACAACTTACTCTGGCACAGATACGGATCCAGCTTTGTGGATACAAATCCCTCTGTATTTATTTATGAATAATATTGAAACTGGTCTAGCTCCATAGCTGTTGATTCACTTTGCACAATGCCTGGAAACAAGGCAAAGCTAAAACAAGATATGAAATTATAAGTTATTAATTAGTGAGCAGATGTAAAGTGTTAACTTAGTTATAATGATTACAAGGTATCAGTCTTCTACAGAGAAAACGTGTTGTTTTCAAAAAAAAAATTGTACAAGTCCTTTTAGTGCTATTGATGACATATTTATCCATCTGATGATCAATATTTTTCATTTTAATGGAAACAAAATGCAGCAAAATATAAGCACAACAACATGATAAAGGGATGTATTTTGGGGGGTTTAAGCTTTAGGTGCATCCGAAATGATTTTAATTATTGTTATCAGTTTTTAAAATATGTATGTTCCATTCTTTCTAGCCCTGTAACACCCCTTGTTGTAAAATTATGTTACCTTTAACCATCCTAAAAAACTGTTGTATATAAACTGTTATCTGTTATATTTTATCTTATTTCTTTACCATATTTGCATAGTCATTGGATCCTATTGTTCAGTCTCACAATGCTATTGGATAGTACATTTGTTTTTAAGTCCCACCTAATGGACATGAACTCACACAACCTCTCAAGATTTCCTTCGAACAACATTTCTTTGTTTCACTGGACTGGATTTATCAGATTTTAGTAAAATGTCTTTTATATTTTTTTGTTGCTATTACAATGTCTAGAACATGTACATATGTAGTTATTGTGGAATAGAATAATCAAATTTCATTTAGAACTTGTTATACATTTGTTGCAATTCTACAACACTGGGTGAGTGCAGTGGGCATAAACATGTTGTATTCCCTCCACCTCCACTACACCACAGCACTGAGTATTTTATTTATACATGAACAGTATACATACTACCCTTGTGTTGTGTTCTGGTCAAACTTGACTGATTTAAAAGTTTTGTTGAGAAACAATATTAATTAATAATTAATTGATTACTAATTAAAATATTATTACTAAACTATACTAAAATTATTATAGTTAAATAATGAAACGTAGATAACTATTATTCATTAATGAACACGGGGTACCACTCTGAAAACAGGGATCAATAATCAAATGACATACCTTTAGTCTCAAAGTCTGAAATTAGTCAAATTGTCAATATTATGAAAATATTGATAATTCGATAAGTGGGAAGGCATGAAGGCCAGCACTGACCGTCTCAACCAGCTGTTATTATGATATGGGATTGTGCAAAATAATCACAGATGCTGCTCAGTTAAAATCAAGTGTTTATTAAAGCTTTTCTCCAAAAACACAAACCATTTACTTTAACAAACAGCAGTTGCTAAAAACCACAAAGATGGCCGAACATGGCTCGGGAAGTCACATTCGCCGGACTACAAATTTGTGGGCGTGACTTAAGTACTCTCGTTGGAAACACTATGGGAAATGCTGAATGTGATTTGGTGAAGTCGCTTGAGAACTCAAATCCCGAGGTGATGATTCAGGTCAACCTGAATCATACACCTGGAATTCAAAAATTGTTGCAGTGAATATAACATATGTACATATATAATCAAAGGTTATCACTACACTGCCCCATGATCCATGGGGGCCCCATTTTGTGCAAGGGGAGCATTCTCTGCGAATGCGCAAAGGATGTGCATCGCTGCCGTGAGGCACGCGTAGAGCACCAAGTGTGCCCGAGGTAGGAGAGAAAAAAAGAGACGAGTAATCTGACACCGCACACACTGCCAAAATGATCGACAGCACGCATCATCTACCAATCAGCGGTCAGATGCGCTGACAGACAGTTGGATCCAGGTGGAGAGGTGGCCTCCAAACGGCGATACAAATCGGGAGCAAGCAAAAGACAGCAAAAGTCAAAACAAGAGGGGGCACAGGTTTCACTTGAAGGTATGTTGTTGAAATAAAAAAGAAAAACTTTGTGGCATAAACATCCTAGCTGCAAGCCTGCTAATCATGAGACAGAAGATAATTATTATGTCTAGCTGTGGATTGGAGATTACATTTTCCAGCAGACATGATAATCATTTACTGAATGTCTTGTTAACTGCATGTACATTCACCTCTGTTGAAAAAGGAGTGGTTAATTGACCACCAATTGGTCATATGTTGGCTCAGGTTTATAGCCTATCAATCTATGCTATCAATAGAAGTTTTGGGCTATTCTTATGGAGGTAAAATGTTGCCACCTCTTGGTGAATTTAATTTAGAACAGTCATATAAGATTAGATAAATTAAGATAATCCTTTATTTGACCCACAGTGGAGAAATCCAAAGCATTGCAGCAGCAAACAGCAGTGTAGGAATATAGAACACAAGTACAAAATGTAAAAATAAGTACATACATGTATTTAAATATAGAAATATCATCAAATCATAATGAATATTATTATTATTAGTTTTAGTCATATTCACATTAATTGCATTTTAATCTTTGTAAGGCTAGTATTTACATTAATTTCATTGTGTAATTTACCATCAAGACCAAAACAAATCTTAATAATCTGCTTGTATGATAGATTTCTTGTCATAACAGGGTCAATGCTGAAGTTTGTTACTGAGGATGACATGGAGCCAGCACCCAGCACAGACAAGGACAAGGACGCTGTTGCTGTGATAATGGCTATAGTTATAACTGCTGCTGGGGCTGTTTTGATAAGACGGTTGTGATGTTCAACATGTAGCCTAACATCAGCTAACCCACATGTTGGACTGACATGGGTGAGTTAGCTTAGCTTTGGGGTGAAACAGATTCTTGGACTCCTTGATTGTATTGGTAACACATCTTGGTCAATGTTATTATCAGGGCTGTTAACCTACACAAGTTGCTTTTTTATATGGATTTTAGTTATTGATCATGTCAGAGGTGCTTTCACACTTTTAACTGATATGTCTTCAAAGGTATTTCATCTTCTGACACTTGGGCAGATCCATCAAGCTATTAACCAGTCAAAGGCCCACCTCTGAGCCTACGACCACACACTCCCACTCGGGTCTTTTAATAAAAGAGGATATAAATACACTGGCAAGCTATGGGACACACGTGTTGTGACATAGATCTATTTCTTATTCTCTCTATGTTTTGTTATAAATAAAACACATTTTCATTGCATTCTGTTTTGTTTTAATTCTATTTTTTCGTACTTCATCATATTTTCTATTCTGAAAAGACTATTCTGTATTTATATTAATATTAATTTCTCTGGGACGTAACTAGGGATGTAACAGTTACCAATGTCATGGTAAACCATGATAAAATATCCAATGGTGAAGGTTGCCGTTTAAGTTTAATTACCATGATAACCCCCGCGGTTGATAACCACGGTGTGGAAAACTCGCAAGATACTTTGTCCAAGTCTCACTATGGAGGCGCAGCGTACAACGTGTGCTTGTTATGTAACGTTAGTGAAGAAGACATGGCAGAAGGAGGATGTGACAGTAGTGGCCCTCAATGCATATTTCTGCATTCGAAGAGAACCAAATCTGAAGTCTGGGCGTATTTTGGTTCAGCGAATGCAACCTTAAGCTCAGGTGCATGATTTATGTGTACGTTGAGTTTTCTCTGTCTAATTTGCTGTTGTCACGAATGTAAACTGACCAGATAGTGGTATAACTGATCAAACTTGATCCATGATTTTGCATGTTATCTGAACCACTTATTAATTGTAGATTTCACTTTCAACCTAATAATTCCCCAAATATTGATGCAGAGCTGCAGTGAGAAGGATTTGAGACAAACACATACTGGATGGACTAAGTTAGTGAATGCAAACTGACTGAGATGACTGACTTTCATCTCACCATCTATGTCTACCTGTGGCTCAGCAGCCATTTGACCAATCAGATTGACCAAGTCCATTGACAACAGACGAGCAGACAGACACAGAGACAGACAGCCAAGTAATATTAGAAATACATAACACTTGTGGATTTTTTGTAGAATAGACTATATAAAGATTATTATAAAATAGTGAATAGAATATATAAGTGTCTAGATAGATACAAGAGTCAAAATAGAGTATTCATAATTCATTTAAGAATAATCCTTTTTGTTTTGATCTAAAAGATTATCCAACCTGTTTCTAACAAAAGTGATATTATCTAAATTGTGAGTTTTATGATCTGTTGGTTGCACCCTTAGTATTAAGTAACAATGACAGTAATAATTAATAATGACACTTTCTATTCATTTTTTTCACAGAGAGGGTCTGCTGGCCAATCGAGTGCTACTGCCACTACATCTCGTTCTACCTCTGTAATGCAGACATTAAAGGACACATTTCAAAAACAGGCTGCCTCATCACAAAAAGCCAATGACCTATTTTGCACAGTTTTGATACATTCTTTTATACTTGTTTATGTTGATTTTGCAGTGTTTTTTTTTAAGGTTTTAGATTTGGACTATTTTAATATATAATAAATCTATTCTATATAATAAATCTTAGTAAAATTATTTCAGTTTATCAGTGTTTTTTCAACATTTTGACGATTTTTTAAAAATACCACGGTATACTGATAACCGTGATAATTTTGGTTACTACGGTGTGAAATTTTCAGACCATTACATCCCTAGATGTAACATTTCTCTTCTTGGTTGAAAGCAGTTGTAACATTTATGTAAATGTGTGAGCGTGTGTGTATGTGTGTAAAGGTTAGGAGTAGAGTGCTCAAGACCTCCCATGATCATCCCTTGTAAGGCTGAGCAATTTTATCACTTCTGCAATATATATTGACATTTTGTTTCCCCAGAAAGTATTGATTTTCAGCCGCAAGTATCAATATTGTAAGTCCCATTCAAATCCGCTGTGTCCCACTTGGCACTCTGCTTGCTGCCCATTTCCCTCCATCCGCTTTGCAGGAACAGAGATTCCCACATGGGAAGAACCTATATAAAGATATAGGTTTTAATATAGGTTTCGAATATATGTGACATACATAAAATTGGCCGGTTTCATATATTATATGTACATATAGGTACATATATGTATAGGCACATACCTATATGTACACGTACATATAGGTACATATATGTCCCTATATGTTCACCGTTATGCACCCATATATGTACATGTTCACCTATATATGTACCTACATATGCACCTATATGTTAACCTATGTAAGTACCTATATATGCACCTATATGTTCACCTATATATGTAACATATTTGATGTATAAGTTTATTTACATGTACATTATTAAAAATTACAGATGTTAAATTTATTAAAATCCATAAATAGCCTACACAAACAAATAAAAACCCAAAATGTAGAACTTTACATAATTTATTCACATTAAAACAATCAAATAAAACAAGAACAAGAATGATAAATTAAAAATGAAGAAATAATAGAAAAAACAAAACAATATTTTTCTCTCTTTGCTCTTCTAAGCCCGGTGAGCTTGGCATTAATGGATGTGCTGATCTGCCTTTGTGTGGCTGCCAGCCACTTCTTCAGTGTAGCATCTGCAGAGGAGACAACAATAATGAGAAGACAATGTAATAATAATAATAATATCAGGAACCCAAAGTGCTTACAGGAGAGAGAGAGAGAGAGAGAGAGAGAGAGAGAGAGAGAGAGAGAGAGAGAGAGAGAGAGAGAGAGAGAGAGAGAGAGAGAGAGAGAGAGAGAGAGAGAGAGAGAGAGAGAGAGAGAGAGAGAGAGAGAGAGAGAGAGAGAGACACTATGACTTTTAACCCACATTTTATTAACAACATCTCCTTATTGCACATACTTCCTGTCAACAAAGCACATGAAATTGTCAGGTTGGGGTATAAGGGAAAACTATGGAAGGGAAGGTGGACCCAAATGCAGTTACTGGAGGCAAGATAAGGGGAACAAAAAGCGAGCTTTATTGAAAAGCTGTATACAAAAACCAAAAGCAGACGAGCAGGGATGGAAAAACAAAGAAACAACTAAGAACGAGTCAAAGTAGCAAAGCAAAAAAAATACAAAGTTCAAATCAATGTCAAAGTACGAAATCAAACAGAACAAAATAAATCCAAAACCTACCAAACAGGAACATGAACAAGAATCAGGATCATGAACAAGAATCAGGAGCAAGGATCAGACAGAGAACAGAAGACAGAATACAGCAAACAGAATCCAATGACTGGACAAGGAGTGAGGGGAACACAGAGACTAAATACACAGACACTAATGACATGACGAGGAACAGGTGAGGAGAGAGGAGGAAGGAAGCCAGGTGAGATAATGAGGGGGAGGAGCACAGAGGAGCAGACCAGGAGGGAACAAGACAACAGACAGAGGGAGCCAGAGGGGAGAACATAGGAGAACTTAAAGGACACATGAGGGCAAGGAACATCAAAACATGAGACACAAGACATGGAACATCAAAACATGAGACACAAGACATGGAACATCAAAACATGAGACACAAGACATGGAGAAAGCAAAACCTAACACAAGACATGATACAAATATGTAAATCAAATACAAGAAGCCAAAAACCAGAAACAAGAACAAACAAAACAAGAGTCATGACAGAAATCATCATAATTAATACAATTACTTTACAAACCTACACACACACACACACACACACACACACACACACACACACACACACACACACACACACACACACATACATACACCTACAAGGAGAGAGAGAGAAAGAGAGAGAGAGAGAATTTTAAAAGTATATTTAGGCTGTTGTATAAGAAAACCAACAATTGGTGCAGTCAGTTACCTTTTTCTTTGAAGCTTTCTCAGTCTGCCCCTGCTCACTGTACTTTGAGTTTAGGAAGTGAGGATGTTTTGTTTCAAGTGTGTTCTCAGCCATCTCCATCTTGCATAGCTTTATTTGGAGAGTCTTTTGAAATTCTGGTGCAATGAAATCAAAATTTTAACATGAAACTGCAAATACTTTTTGGTATGTAAATTTGCCATGTGAAAATAATTTTGGCACGGTACACTGCCCAATGGTTGTGGCGTTTCCACCATTCCACTAAGTACTCCTCGGCTTCCTTATCAGTCCCCTCCAAAATATCTTTGACTGAAAAATTGCAGACATAGTCAAGGGCCAAAATACTAGCCCCTTTTAGATAGAAAAGGTGGCACATTTGCTACAAGTTTAAGGCAGCAATGTGCCGCCCAGTCTTTCTAAAAGGGAGGTATAATATTCCTCCTTTTCCAAAAGCTGCCACTTGCTACTGCCACTAGAGTAGGCGTAAACATGTTACGTGATGTGAAGCACAAAGTTGGGCAGTGAACAGTGACAATGAATTTGTCTTCAAAATAAGAGCTTTACAGTGCACCTCTTTGGAGTTTAGAACTGGGTTCTCAGCGGAGCGGGGGTTCAATTTGAAAGTAGCGACCATTTGTAGCTTGCCACTACAACAAGCTGAGAGCGGAGACAGCTGCAAAGACCAAGCGGATGCTAGCATCTCCTGGATCTCAGTGGCTGTCCAGTTGCTGATCTTGACGTCCATGGATGAAGTGATGGACTTACTGCTGTGATCAGCTGTTTCCTGGTTTTAAAACTCCCCGGCTGTGGGTTGCACAACAGTACACATCATTGACACCTCCGCCCATCTCACGTAATTGCCTGCACATTGACGTCTCGGATTTAGATAGCCATGGAGGCAGAAATAAGTGTACCCTTCGAGGCAGAAAATGAGCGGATCAAAACAGACCCCCAATTTAACGTCCACTGTCTAAATCCGCGGAGCCACAAAAGGACGGGCTGGGCTTGCTGCCCAGTATAAAACGGCTATTATGTGCCCCTCTATCCTTACCCTCTGTCCATTCCAGCAGCGCATATCTCTGAGGGTGATAGCGCCATTTTTACTCCCAGCTGCCTCTGCTGCTTCTGCTGCTTCTGCTACTTCTGCGCATGAGGATGATGTAATCAATTATGCGACGCTTGACTAGTGTGACATGATGTCAGTTGCCTCTAAAAATGTTAGGTATAAACAAAAAAGTAAAAAAAAAAAAAAAAAAAAGTTTCAAGGGAATAGTGGCCATTCAGTGTTTTTTATTCTATGACGACAATTAATATTTAACAATAAACTGGTGTAGAGGGGGTAGTATGGTTTCCACATAACATGCCGTCACATGTCAACATGTATTTAGGATCAAATGTGATGCCAATTTCACACGGTCACATGCGATTAATAAAATATTGCATGATTTTTTTTGTTTTTCCTGTAAGGGACCTTGGACAAATATGCAGTTATTACCTTGAGAATAAAAATATAAGCTAGGCATCGTGTATGACAGTTGCAAAAGTGAGATATGAGTTATACAATAGGTATGACAAACAGAACCTGCCACTGGGTATATGAGCTATATAGGAGACATACCTTGTATGTACATATAGAGCTTATATGTGGATATAAAGTAGCGATATAGGAGACCTATATGCCCTGTATATGCAAATATATGCACCTTTTTTAACCCTGGTGGCTAGACTGGCTAAAACATATGTTCAGTGTCAAGCTAAAAAAGCTGTCAAAGAATTTGTTCAGAACAGGCCACTTTTTTAACTCTCCATTGTTCATTGTAATACTGCACTTCATTTACTCGTCAAAGGCTTGTAAGCTACAGTTGGCACTGTTTCAATAAATGAAACTAATTTTCTCACCACATCTTTGATTCATTTTGTCCAGCAGTTGCAAGCTGTAGACTCTCTGTCCAGTCAGAGCCATATATTGTGTAACTGATGCTTTCAGTTTTCAGTTCAATTAATTCAATCCAAGTCAATGGAACACTCACAAGATGTCAACAAAATCACACTGTCCCTTTCAAGTCTTCCAGAAAATGATGTAAGTGTATCGAATCTTATTGTTGGCTGAATATCGCGATATTTATCATATTGCGAGCTGAATGTCGTGTATCGTATTGTGTTGTTTGATTAGTGTATCGCTACAGCCCTAATCCCTTGGCATCACTGATGATTTGGGACACTCCAGCACACACACATACACATTTTCTGGGAAATGGCTGTTCATCCTCCACGGCGACAGTCATGAGGGTATAATGATGATTGATCTTCCAGGCCAGTGAGGTAGTAAACCTTGTTTCTACTTGAGACAGACTTCCTCAGAGGTGGACACTGTTTACACTGGCAGCCAGTTTACTCTAAAGATACACAACTCATCTCAATAATCTGATTTGTGCTCATCTGTACTTCCAGTCTGAGTGTTCCATTGGCTAAAGCAGTGTAAGCAGCAAGGGCAAGCTGTCAAATATGTAAGAAAAAATGTCACCACTGCTTTTCTTCCATGTGACTGGGAAACTGGCCTCAGATGCATGCTGGCAACAAGAGCATGCATGGTGTACCAGAGGCCTGTTGCACCTTTCTGACTCCACAAAGTTAGGGATGAAGAAACTAAAGACTGCCTGCACAACCTTCCAACAGGTGAATAAAACAGAGTGAGAGAGAGATGCAGGAAACCATGCCAGCAGAGGCTGACTAGATGATCACTGCAATGCCTCCCTCTTCACCCCCATCGGACAAAATGTCTCCTCCTTCCCCTGCGCCCTTGTCAGTTATACCACATTTTCCAAGGGTTGAATAATGTGATATGCAGCGTATTATTATGCGTATCTAACTGTACACTGTCTTGGTAATTTCTTGTGAATGGAACACAGGAGAGTAGTCCTCTTCTAGTTCATACATCACCCCTCTTCCCAGAATTACCTTGTGTGGCTCCAAGCCATGAATAAGACAAGGTAGTTGGTAACAAAAGACCCATGAACACAACTTTGTTCAGGAATAACTCCTTACCCCATACATAAAAAAATAAAATAAATAAAAAAAATACACAAATTATTGGGAGTGGCGAAATGTACCGCCGTCATCATTTAAAATGCAGATGTGCAATGGAAACCTTAACAGAGGGAGGGCGGGTTTAACCAAAAATAAAAATTATTCAGTTTCAAGGGGTGATCATGATGAGATACCTGTATTCATAATACAATTATATCAAATATGAAAACATTATGTGAGCACACACAGAGAGAGGCATGGCTCAGCAACTTAAAATCATTGCCTGGCT
Source organism: Acanthopagrus latus (assembly GCF_904848185.1). NCBI lineage: Eukaryota > Metazoa > Chordata > Actinopteri > Spariformes > Sparidae > Acanthopagrus > Acanthopagrus latus. The sequence goes on along the minus strand of NC_051061.1, from coordinate 305,232 downwards.
CTGGGATGTTGCATTTAAATGCTACAACTCTGCCTGGAGTTGTATCCCACCACTAACATCACTGCAACATTAGAGTGTACAGTTTGTGAAGGATTCATCCTGCAGACTTAATTTTCTTTTTCTCTTTCCACACTAAGACAAGCAGGTCATCACTCTAGCTCACATCACAATGTGTGCTACCCTATAACAAACTGTCAAGACCAGATAGATTACTCGAATAAACAGAAGATCGATAGAATAGACCCTATCCTATCAACTTATGCAGATCTGGATAAAGGGACAGATCCTTTCAGTAACATTGCAAGATTTTAGCATTTTCTGACATTTGATGATGATGAAGATGATGCAAAAAATGTAGGTAGCAGGTATCTTTAAATGAGCACAATTTGATGCAGACAGTAATAACAATACACATTCCTGCCAAAGTTTTCACACTATTGCATTGTTCAACTATTGGTGGCAGAAAATTGGAGTAATGGACGGATTTTGAAATATTTAAACATTTTGCTGGGAATTGTGATGTATTTTGTTTATGTATATATAAGTTTGTCAACCAAGAAAAAACATGTTGACAAACACTAAATGATATTATTCACTGGCATCTCCAATTCTCTGGATGTCTTTCACCTTAAAAAACACTTGAACTTCAGCCTACCAATCATAACATTTCTTAAGTGGCTCTATTGTAGTTGATTGACCGCAGCACAAAGAATGCACCAACTCCCACTGCAGGGAGGATATGGCAATTAATATAGAGTATATTGTATATTTTGAGCCTGGCTCCACCAATTAAGGTTCTGAACTCCCTAACCCTAACCCTAACCTTAAACCTAATGGAAATAAAACACTGAAAGTAAAGGGAAATAACCACAATGTCCATTAAATTCCACCTTGTCCATTCCATTACTAACTTGCAAATCTATTCCAGTTGCAGGATCAATGGTAATTAACATACAAAGGAAATGTTTTGTCTATTTCTGTCTATTCTACTTGGCCATTTCATGGCTAGAGCTCGAAGTCTCATGACACCATCTCATTACTTTCTCTCTTCACCTTTTCATTTTACGTCTTTGGGTCTGTTGACGTGACAAGTCAAGTTACATTGTGCAAATATTACTGGCCTGTTTTTGGGTAAACTGAATATGTAAGAGTAGTCTTCCCTGTTGCTGTTAATAACACAGGGCATTTGTTGATCACACTTTATAATAACCATCATTGATAAATTGTAAAAAAAAAAAAAAAAAAAAAAAGTGCCCTTAATGAAACCACACTTCTGACTCCAGTAAAAGATCCTTACATTTTAACTATCATTGGCCTTTTTTATCATTGGACTGTGGAGAGCAGTTGCAGTTTGCATCTCTCCCCAATTGTGTGAGTTCAGGACTCTAAAAGCTCAGTCTGATGCCGTTTCTGTGACATGAGTTGTGACTAGCCAAATACACAGGATACAAAATGTGCTATCACGGAACATACAGCTTATGTAATTTCACAAACAACACCGTCCACCAATGCAAAAATCAGCTGTAGTTAAAATGGTACATTCATTCATTCATTCATTGACAACTGATGTACAGGGAAATTATTTATAATTATAAATTAAGTATTAAAGCAACATTATGTAACTTTTTTACCTCATAATGTCAGCATCAGACTCATGTTGATGGTACTATTTAATCTATTTCCATCTGCTAGGATACAGTTTTTGAGTGCCCTCTTAGCCCTCTGACTAACTGACTTACTAGGGGCAGTGGCTGAAATCTTCCCCTTTGAGATGGGATAACCCTTTGAGACCCTCATACGTTATTAGTTGTCATTGATGCCATTTATGTAAACTATTTGCCCCACCACTCTTTACAAGAACAAGAGTTGTGACACGCTGCCATAGGGCAAGGGGTATATTGTGAAGCCAGCGTTCTCTTAGCTGCATTGAACCACGCTAATAGAGTGTGGGTCCCAGTAGTGGACAGGTTCAATGATCAGGTGTCATTTAGAAGTAGTATTTTAGGAGCACATGGTATGTCTAATAATGATAATAATAATGGATTGGATTTGCATGGTGCATTTCTAGATAGTCAAAGCACGGCCCCACCGGCCACCACCTCAAACATACAGCAGTCATACACATTCACACGAGGCAAGGTGGGTGAAGTGTCTCGCCCAAGGACACAACGACCATGACACAAGTGGCTGGGCAGGGATCGAACCGCCGACCCTCCCAACATAGGCCGACCAACTCTACCACCTGAGACATAGTCTCCCCAATAGCTCTGATAAAATGGAAGATATTAATTTCCAAAAGGACGCCACATAAGGACATTTCCAGTACATATGTAAGAATGAACCCAGAGAGCATAGATCACAAACAGGTGAATGTATGAGCTTCATGAAGTGTCTCTTTCTTGGAGTTGGATACATTCTGAGTATGAGTTTGAACTGTTTAAGTTTATAATTAAGGTTCTTTGATGTTTTGTCTAAATCTTTCCAGACAGTCAACCAACATATTTTGCCACTGGATAGATCAAAGTCACCGGTCCACACTTGATGAACAGCCAGAGGTCCACAAGAGGATGCTAGTAAAAAAAGAGTAAAGAGCAGAAACCAGGTCTCTTGACCTTACTCCTACATCTAACAACATGTGTAACTTGTGAACTCGGAGGGGAGTGGGTTGTATCTGGGGGTCCAGCCAATTGGAAAGAGGACACAGCATAGAACCAAGAACCAAGAATAGAATTTAAAGTTAGGGACAGCAAGACCTCCATTCCGTTTATTGCGCTGAAGAATAGTGGACGTCCCCAACCCCAGATAAACTTTGATATTATACTATGCATCTTGTTCAAGTAGGCTTTAGGCGGGGGAAGGTCTATCATATTAAAATAAATTTCACTCTAGGAAGGAAGTCCATTTTGATTATTGACACACACATTTGTTAGGAGTTTTGGAGCCCCGCACACCTTTCCAAGTCCCCCTTCACCTGTTTCATAATACCCTGGAAATGTTTTCTAGAAATGGACAAGGAGGGGAAGACATCCACACCCAAGTATTTGAAGCTCCCAGCCACTGGTATGTGTGTTGGCAATGTGGAAGTGTGAAGAGATGAGTTAAGGGGCATCAGCGAAGGCTTAGTCCAGTTAATTTTATAGCCAGAAAGAGTGCCGAGCTCCTCAAACACCTCCAATACTATCTGAATACACACTGGCACATTATATATAAGATTGAATTGGTTAGGTGCATACACTGACATAAATGCTAGTTTACAACCAGCAATTATAGTTTTTATGTAAGAAATGTGGCCATCTTCACTGCCAAATTGATCAAGTATGGTTATGGACAGAGAGTGCTTCAAAACAATAAGGGAGCCATGGATTTTAGAATCAACAGACACTGATGCTGCCACATTTAATTGTCTATTAGCAAATCGCTGTACATCAGTTGCTTTAAGATGGGACTCCTGAATAAATGCGATATCAATGTGGTTTCTGTGGAGTAAATCTAAGCAAGCCGCACATTTAACTGGCCCATTCAGTCCATTTCTGTTCCAACTAGCTAACTGTAAAGTTGTCATGGTTCATTTGTAGGGCTAGAATGGGCTGAGCAATGTGCAATGTATTAAGCAATTGAGTCTGAACATGCAGGCCTGTACGATGGACATAGAGATGTTACAATGTGTGTTACAACAAACATAAGATCCACTCCCCCAACCCCCAGTACCCTGTCACCAACAACCCCAAAGCTCACACCAAGAATATGGTGTGTTAAGAAACAAAAAAAAAAAAAAAAAAAAAAAAACCCACAAAAAAAGAAAACCCAGAAAACATCAGGCACGTGGCACTGAGAGAGCGGGCAACTACCTGTCAAATTCGCCCATCCCCCCTTAAAGACAAAAGCTGTCAGATACTGACAATTTAAAATGAACTACCTTAAATTGTACACCAGGCCTAAACACCAACCATCTGAGCGTTGACACAACTCTTAAAGGGTTCAAGACGAGCAGGAGACATGCATTCAGTTCTCAAACAAGGTTTATTTAAGAAAAAAAAAAATTATACTGGCAAAAGACCTAAAAAGGAAAAAAAAGTCACAAGACTAGTCAAAATTATTTTTATTCCAAAATCTTAAAAATTGAAACTAGTATAAATAGCAATGCTTCACATTAACATTAAATACATTAAGAAGAAAAACGGTTGCAAGAAATAGGCAAGATACTTACTGCGGGGAGATTCTATTGCAGACCCCAAAAAGGAACCACCTCGTGTGCACATGGACCACTGCAAAACACTACAACTCACACAGCAAGAAAATAAAACCTACAACCAGTGAAGTGACCACTACCCTTTAACATGCCACACTGCATGCAAGGAGAGGTGCATATCCCACAACTACTCCCCACAGGTCGTCCCACTGCCTAATCAAAACAAAAGACATAAAATACAATGAGATGCAGTTGGTTCAGTTTCACAGGTGTTGATGATATTCGACCACCTACAAATAATTTCAGCTGTACTGTCTGTAGAAACCAGCAAACCAGCAAACTGGTTCAGGCAAAGCAGCAGTCTGGCCTTAAATCTTGTTCAGGATGGAGCTCTGTTGAATAGCAACACAATAGCTGAAAGGCTCTACTATGTCTTAAAGAGAGGAGCGCTGAATCTTTGCCCCTTCAGCACAGGGCTACAGAGCATGCTCAATCTCGATCACTCAGGAATGTCACACCACAACTGCATGGACACAGCAATCCTGCCACACAACCAGACCTCAAACAAAGAGGCGCTAATTGCCCTCACCTGTCCTTATAAAGGCGGGGCGCTAGCTCTGAGCCTACCCAACAGGGCGGTGCTTCGAATTTAGATACCAACCCTCACATTAAGTTAAATAACAAGGTGTTTTTTCATTGAAATGGGGGGGAATAGGAGCAGGGGCGAAAGTGCTACACAGCCTCCTGCGGCTGCAGATTACTGCAGATTACTGTTCCAGTGTGAGCTACCTTCTACATAACCATGTCCTCTAGCAGTGGTCCTACCCCGCTGTCCTTCTGAATATTGGTGCTCCTCATCCAGTCTCCAACAGTGCCGTGCATGATATGCACTCATGGGTCGGGTCTTGTAGGGAAGGCGATGTGCAATGATGCAAAATAAAATGAATTGATAATTCCCCTCAAATGCATTAAAACCAAAGTTAGGATCCTGTTCTGAACATGTAAGCAGGGGAAAGTAGATATTTGTGTTAAAATGTAGGGAGTAAAACGCTGTCCAAAAAATACAGATATCAGCAAATCTAATTAATTGCAGTAACTAAGTATTTGTGATTCATTACTTCCTACCTCGGACTAACAGGCCTACAGTACTCATTTGAGTAAGATAGGAACAACCAGTTCCTGCTTATTGTGGAATCTGAATTTACTTCCTAAGCTCACTTTTGACTTACATGTACATGTTAAAACAGTATATGAAAAAAGTTTTCTTGTTCCTTTTATTTCTTAAGTATACATTGCACTTTTTAGTAGTCATTGAGAGCATGTGTTGCTTACTGATGTGATGCTGATATTAAAGGAGGCGATAACCGTGATTAATCAATGGGAACAGATAACTTAGTTAACAGTGAGATATAATCTAATTTACTGCATGGTAGTGGAAAAGGAAAACAAAAGTGTAATAATGTGACTATGAAATCTAAGCACATTAATCTCAGCCATTATATTATCAGTTATTTTATTTAATAAAAGGGCTGAGGCATGTTTTATGACACACTATTGGGATTCTGACTTGCTCCAATCACTGCAGTAGGAACAGAGCAGTGCAGAGCAGGAACTAACACAAGCATGCAAAAATATAAGAGGCAAAGTGAGAGTACACACACACACACACACGCACACACACACACACACACACACACACACACACACACACACACACACACACACACACACACACACACACAGCAGAGTCCAATAGATTGATCTGTTTTTTTTGGTGCTGATATGGCTGATTATCATTGTCTGGCCATCATACTGTCCTGACAGAGCGGAGATACAGATAGAAATATCACAGACTTGAATAAATACTGAAAGGCTCCTGGCCATGAAGACAGGAGATGGGCTTTAAAAGCATTTGTGTGTGTCTTGTGTCAATGTTGTTGTGCTTGTTTTTTGTGAGTGCATATGCATGCTTACTAATGTGCAAAGATACCTGAATTTATAGAACCTGTTGGTGTTATATGTGCTTGTTTGTGTCGGTGTGATTGAGATGATGGTGGATGATGTGCAGTGACAGCAGCAGCACTGTGTGTTTTATCAGCACTGGTTAAATGTTTCCTGCCACTCTTCCTCCCCGCTTTCAGTCACGCTAACCTTTACAAGGCTGTTGCTGATACAATCAGACACAAACACAGAGATGCATACCCACACTGATGTAGATGCACTGACATGCCCTTTTGCAGCAAGGATCTTTTCTTAATAATACATATGTTCACATTTAATGCATGGTACGAGCACAATCTTGTACAACCAACCAAGCAAGACCCACCCTTTTGATTGGTTGCATTCTCTATGCTTGACTAAAACTGTTAACTCAGACCGTACCTCTGGTAATGTCTGTTTTCAGCAGTTTATAAGCTTTAGTTTTTAGATGCAGCAGACTATGAGCTATAAATACCACTGACTGGCTGTGGCAGCTGCAATGTCTTTGGGCTCATTAGGTAGAACGGCTAGGTGGCAGGGCCAGCCAAAAAAAAAAGGTCACAGACTCGTATTTTTTGTTGGACCGCCTTTAGCTTTGATTACGGTACGCATTCGCTGATTCTCAATGGGGTTAAGGTCTGGACTCGGTGGTGGCCAGTCCATGTGTGAAAATGATCTCATGCTCCCTGAGCCACTCTATCACAATTTGAGCCTGATGAATCCTGGCGTTGTCATCTTTGAATTTGCTCGTGCCATCAGGGAAGAAAATATCCATTCATAGAATAACCTTGTCATTCAGTGTATTCAGGTAGCTGACCTCATTCTTTGGGTATATACTTTTGCTGAACCTAGACCTGACCAACTACAGCAACCATAGTACCATAGTCATAGTACTGCCCCCACAAGTTTGTAGGCACTAATCATGACAGGTGCATCACTTCATCTGCCTGTCTTCTTACCCTCAGATCACATGACCTTCTTCCATTGCTCCAGAGTCCAATCTTTGTTCTCCCTAGCAAATTGAAGCCTTTTTTCCAATTAGCCTCACTGATTAGTGCTTTTCTTAAGGCTACACAGCTGTTCAGTCCCAATCCCTTGTGTTCCATTCACATTGTCCATGTGGAAATGCTCTTACTTTCACTATTAAACATAGCCCTGAGCTCTACTGTTGTTTTTCTACGATTTGATTTCACCAAGCGTTGAAGTGGTTGCCGATCACAATCAATCAGGATTTTTTTTCTGACCACATTTCTTCCTCGAAGACAATGGTTCCCCACTATCCTTCCAATTTTAATAATGGGTTGGACAGTTCTCAACCCAACTTTAGTAGTTTCTGCAGTCTCCTTAGATGTTTTCTCTGCTTGATGCATGCCAGTGATTTAACCCTTCTCAAACAGACTAACATCTTTTCCACGATCATGGAATGTGTCTTTCAACATGGTTGTTTAAGAAATGAGAAGCTACTCTGTTAGGGTTAAATAACTTGTTGCCAGCTGTAAATCTCCCATGCAGTAATGGGTGACTTTTTTGGGCCAGGCAGTGTAAAACACTGTGCAGACATACACACAACATTGTTCATACAATAGAATTAACTATATGACTCAAGACTGATATGATCCATAAGAAATGTGCTAGAGGCACAGTGTAATTTGTCTTGGAAAATTATTTAATGGAAAATGAGGATTAAAATATGGTCATAACTGTAGGAACACATAGTGGTATACATGAAACAAAAACAAACAAACAATAGGTATCAGTAAGTCAAATTAAAAGGCTGGGTAACTTAGTATGAATAAGAACAAAAGACCTCTGCAAACCCTAGCTTTTTTTCTCAAGTAACAGCTCAACAAATAATGTATCTTGATTGGGCACAACAGGGCATAATTATCATTATGTGGAAGACTAATTATGGTATTTGATTAGAAAAGATTTACCATTCTTTTTTGTGATAGATGAAAAGAGATAAATTCCAACAGACCCGAAGAAGCTAACTGACATCTGAATTTAACACAATGTTGCTCACCTTCTTGAGATGGTTCATTGGGTTGGAGAGGGGTATGGGAAGCCAGGGCTGCTGATCTGTTGTTGATTCTGGTAGGAGTGGCAGGGACAACTGATTTAGTATAATTACATTGCTAAAGGCTTACCTTCACTGACTAAATTTAGGTTAGAAATAATGAAATATTGCTTATTTCACTGGACATCAAGAGTTAAATTGAACCATTCAGAGACTACACCCACTTTTCTTTCAGAAAAACTGGGTGACATATTGTCACCCTTTCATTTCTCTGTCTTGATTTTCCTTGTTTTTCTTCCTTTTTAAAGTATACAGATTTCCTTCTGGGGCACATGGCCGCGGTGCTCCTCTTGGGACTCACAGCGCAACTCCTATCTGCTACCAAGTACCACTCAGGCATGACCAGGTTTCATGCAGATACAGGGGGTTAATATGGATATTTACTTTTTGCCCTAAACAATAAAGATGACAGTTTTATAACTATGGGTTTCGCTTGATTTGTTGTACAAGACTGTGCTCATACCATGCCTTGAATGTGAACATATGCATTAGTAAGAAAATATCTTAGCTGTTCTAAATGAATATTGTTTTTTTTGTTTTTTTGTTTTTTTAATCACATTTTTGGGGGTTATAGACCTAGGCGTCATTGGCCTTTAGAATCATGCTAACTAAAACCCCCATTCAGCTCCAGTTGGTGGAGCAGCAGCAGGGCACCCCAGCCAAACCCTGTCTGTCCAGTCAAAATGTACATTTTCCAAATACTTTCAAATACTCCAAATACTGATGACTTCAACCTCAACTGAACTTTGTGATGCTAATTACAAGCTGCAACTGTGTCCACAGAGGCAGTTTCAAGTACTTTGCTGGGTTTTTATATGCCCGTCTGTCTGTGGAAAGATATTTGTTAGCAAAATGGAACTTTGCAAGAAGCAGTCATGTAACTTCACAGGTGTGCAATGTGATCAAACTGAAGGCTGACCTCAAAGAGGGTAGATATCCTATACTAAGCATCTAATAATCTTTTAGGGGTGACAAAGTTGTTATGACTTTGAACATCAACATGTTGACAAGTAAGTGTCACGGCTAGTGTGTGTGTGTGTGTGTGTGTGTGTGTGAGACCTGCAGCAGGTGCTGCCATAACAGACCACATTCCTGGGTAATGAATGAAAAAGAAAGATAAAGGAACGAGTTGTTGTATTTAATCTGCATCCATACCCACTAAAGACTGCACTACACCTCTTCCTCTGCTGTGAGAGAACACTCCTACACTTAAGGTCACCATCCCACCAACAGTGGCCTAAATTCAAGTCATTTCCATAGAAACACCATAAGCAGAAGTGTTCTCACAGAGGCAAGTAAATCCTCACTGAGTTTCACTAAATGTTACACTATATTTTGTTCCTTGGAGAAAACAATGCTAAATCACTGTCTCAGTAAGAGTCACTGTTACACCCGCAAACGTAATAACTGCCCACAAACGTAATAAACCACAAACGTAATACAAATCTGCAGCTTTGAATGTAATAATCCCGCAAATGTAATAAATTTCCCACAAACGTAATAAAATTTGCCTACTGCAAACGTAATACTGAATTTCCTGCAAATGTAATAACTATTACATTTGCAGGAAATTATTACATATGTGGGAAAGTGAAAATCTGTAAATGTAATAACTTCCCACAAATGTAATATGAGACAAAATAATGATCTTTGTGGTTGTTGTTGTTTATTTGTTTACTTATAAACCTGCCAATAGTGACTGAATGTTGACAAGCAACCCGCAGGTCAGGTGGGGCAGGTCAGAAAGTGACAGAGCAGTGTTCTAAGTTATTAATAACACACACACACACACACACACACACACACACACAGGTCATGCTCATAATTTTAAGGGCTATGGCTACAAGCCTATGCTGGTGGCTTATGAGAGCCAATGTTTGAACCATTTAAGCTAGAAGATCCGCGGTTTGCGTCCCGGTTAGGACGCCTGGGATCTTTCTGTGTGGAGTTTGTATGTTCTCCCTGTGCAGCGTAGGTTTTCACCGGGTACTCCGGCTTCCTCCCACAGTCCAAAAACATACTGAGGTTAATTGATTATTCTAAATTGTCCGTAGGTGTGAATGAGAGTGTGCCTGGTTGTTTGTCTCTATGTGTAGCCCTGTGATAGACTGGCGACCTGTCCAGGGTGTCCCCTGCCTTCGCCCTAAGTCAGCTGGGATAGGCTCCAGCCCCCCCGCGACCCTGCAGAGGATTAAGCGGCGTACATATAATGTACAGATAATGGATGGATGGATGGATATCAAAAGCCAAAAACTTGAATAGATAGTCCATTCTTTGAAGTACGCCTAATGAAAACATTTGTCAAGATTTAAGACTGGTCCATGTTCTTTTTGATAGTAACATGGACCAAGACTGTCTGAACACTGACAATTAAAGTCTTGCAAATAAATAATGACTGTAACTTAAATTAATCTACCATTGTGAATGCAGGAAAGTGAGAACTGCCATGTAGGCTACCGTAAGTAACAGAAAAATTCCCAATGTTACATTATGTTACATTATTTTAAATAAACGGCCTTTCAATTAAGTGTGATGTAATTGTTGATGATTTGTTGCTGCAAATAAATGAATGAATGGGTATGCACCACCACTCTGCCAATCAGAACAAAGAAGACGCACTGACAGGCTACAACTTTGGCAGAACTTTTCACCCCTTTCCCGGTAAGTCAGCATGATGTATTTTGTATCAATGAATTCATTGAAATCTCAAGATATATGATGGTTTCGCAGTAGTTTTAAAGCTCAGTCCGCTATATTGTCAAAAGTGTCCCTCTTGTATTTTTTTCCTCTTATGTAGCATGATACTCCAACATAATTAGCTGCACCACATGCCAGCTTAAATAAAGGTCTATAGTCACTTCGCGGTAAAACAGCAACAACTTTTCACTCCTTACCCGGTCAGCAAGCATGATGTATTTGGTGTCAATGGATTCGTTGAAATCTCAAGATTCATATAATACCGCTGGTTTTGCGCTACCTTAAAAATTGAGTCCGCTAGATTGTCAAACGTGTCGATGTAGCATTTTTTTCATGCAAAGTTACGTGTTTAATGCGTATTATATTGCAACTTGCCCAATTGCACACTAGATATAAAGTGCTATTTTAATTGCACAATTCTCAATACATTTTACAATAATTAAATACCAACAATGGTAATTTTATAATACAGAGAGAACTAGAACAGAAATATAAAGTGCTTGTTGAATTGCACATTGCTCTACTGCCTAAGAATAAAAGATGATAGAATTGCAGACTTATTACATACTACAATAATTCATTAACAGTTATAATTTGTGAGTACCCAACTATGTGGACATGTAAAACTTAAACATTATAATATACAATAGATAATAACACACAACAAATCAGCAGCAGTGGACAAGTTAAAAATGATCACAATTAGTGGCAACAGGTTTGATTTTCCAAAGTTTAAGATGCTTGGAAAATGAAGCAATAGTGGGTAGATCAGGCACTTGGTGTGGAGTTCCAAGAATTTGCCGCTCGATAGGAAAAAGTTGCTTGACCAAAAGTACTTCTCCTTAAAAGAACAGTGCAATCACCCCTAGAGCCTGCTCACTTTCCTGCATTCACAATGGTAGATTAATTTAAGTTACAGTCATTATTTATTTGCAAGTCTTTAATTGTCAGTGTTCAGACAGTCTTGGTCCATGTTACTATCAAAAAGAACATGGACCAGTCTTAAATCTTGACAAATGTTTTCATTAGGCGTACTTCAAAGAATGGACTATCTATTCAAGTTTTTGGCTTTTGATATCCATCCATCCATCCATTATCTGTACATTATATGTACGCCGCTTAATCCTCTGCAGGGTCGCGGGGGGGCTGGAGCCTATCCCAGCTGACTTAGGGCGAAGGCAGGGGACACCCTGGACAGGTCGCCAGTCTATCACAGGGCTACACATAGAGACAAACAACCAGGCACACTCTCATTCACACCTACGGACAATTTAGAATAATCAATTAACCTCAGTATGTTTTTGGACTGTGGGAGGAAGCCGGAGTACCCGGTGAAAACCTACGCTGCACAGGGAGAACATGCAAACTCCACACAGAAAGATCCCAGGCGTCCTAACCGGGACGCAAACCGCGGATCTTCTAGCTGTGAGGCAGCAGTGCTAACCACTGGGCCACTGTGCAGCCCCGGCCTTTGATATGCAGACATTAAATGGTTCAAACATTGGCTCTCATAAGCCACCAGCATAGGCTTGTAGCCATAGCCCTTAAAATTATGAGCATGACCTGTGTGTGTGTGTGTGTGTGTGTGTGTGTGTGTGTGTGTTATTAATAACTTAGAACACTGCTCTGTCACTTTCTGACCTGCCCCACCTGACCTGCGGGTTGCTTGTCAACATTCAGTCACTATTGGCAGGTTTATAAGTAAACAAATAAACAACAACAACCACAAAGATCATTATTTTGTCTCATATTACATTTGTGGGAAGTTATTACATTTACAGATTTTCACTTTCCCACATATGTAACAATTTCCTGCAAATGTAATAGTTATTACATTTGCAGGAAATTCAGTATTACGTTTGCAGTAGGCAAATTTTATTACGTTTGTGGGAAATGTATTACATTTGCGGGATTATTACATTCAAAGCTGCAGATTTGTATTACGTTTGTGGTTTATTACGTTTGTGGGCAGTTATTACGTTTGCGGGTGTAACAATTTCTCATTTGACTGTGTGACTCAGTGCAAAATAGATTTTGGAGACATGCAGTGTTTTCTGCTATGGCACACAATGTCCAGCTGGGTGAAACTGGAAAGTAGCAGTAGCAAAACTGTAGTCTTACTATGTTCATTTTATTTCCTTTAAAACTTGGAACTGGAACTAAGCCTACTATATAGAAAATAATAATTAAAAAAAACAATAAAACGGTAATATAGCAAAAAAAACAAAAAACATCTGCTCTATTTTCTTTTTCAGTCCATCTTATAAACATGTGGCCTACTGTAACATAAAAATGAAAATACAATAAAATGAAATTAAACATTTCTAACAATGTAAATGCATGCAGTGAAGGGGATGAGGCAGCAGACCTCCTTTGGCCCGTTATCTTTTTCTTTTTAGCATTTTCATAGATTAGGCTAAATTATAGACATAGTGCATGGGTAATTCTAATCGCATTTCCAAATGTTTCTACATAAACACAATCTACCTATCTCATTAAAAACAAATAATAATAATAAATGAAATCACATTCCTGACATCAAAGTAGTGAGTGAAGAATAAGAAGAATGAAGAACATGGTTCACTATCAGATCCTCTCTCTGTCCTCCTGTGCTACTGCTGGAGGGGAGGGCTGCTTGTCTCAGTCAGCAGCGGTATACAAGAGTTTTAAAGATTTAGATGTGTGGCAAACTAAACGGTTAGACTGCATACAGACAGCTTACTTTTTAGCTTGTTGCAACAATTAGCTGTTACCTGTGAGCCTTGCTGGTGACTGAACAGACAGAGCAGATTCAAATTAGAGGTGTATGAATCATGATTCATCCAGATCTTTAAACCGGGTCTTTAACATGACCCGTGAGTTACAAATCTCCAGTATCATTAACTCGAATCACTTAAGTCCTACTATAATCAAATCTAAAATGATAAACAGCGTCACACAGAGCCGTATACATAGCAAACTCGTAGCCCACTGGCCACAAGCTTTTTGAGTGTTTCTGGCATTGGCTCGTGGGCTAGCTCGCGAGCCTCAAAACCGGAAACACAGTCGACTCGTCATAGCACTAGCTCGAGCCGCCATGCCACAGGCTCACAAGCTGCAGACGTTTCCGGCATTGGCTCGAGGGCTAGCTCGTATTTACCAGTTCTAGTTCAAATGTCATGATCTACATGTTTTATAGGGAAGCCCTGAGGGGCAACCTCTTTCTAATGCTCAATTTTCAAGAAGGACCTGGGTTTGACTTTGGTCAGGGTCTTTCTGTGGGGAGTTTGCATGTTTTCCCCCTGTCTTTCTCATAAGGCTCTCCATATGTTTACATTTATTCAAGTTGAACAAGTGTATTGATTGAGTTTTGTCTTTTTACTTGCAAAGGTTATATTGCACTTACTTTCAGTAACTACGAGTGTAGTTCACGCCAGTTCAATTCACTGCACTGCCTGTGTATGTTCGTGCAGCACTGACACACAGAGAGGGGCAGAGCAAGAATCTGCCAGGGTTCTCCCCAGATGGTGGGATAATGGCGTTGCGCCGCTATACTGCTAGCTCAGCGCCACTATACTCATTTTCAATGTTAGCTGCTTTATAGCGGGTGTTTGTGCTGCCGCGGTCTTCTCCTAAAGAAAAAAGCGACCACTCCCTCCCCCGGTTGATGGTGTGCCACTACACTACAAATTTCTGGGGAGAACCCTGTGCTGCTGACTACTAAAGGCCAAGATGTGGGGAAAATATGTTTTTAAAAAACTGATCCACAGAGATCTTCTCTTCTTCAAAAACAGTGTAATATATTATTTTAAGAGACAGCTTTTATTTTGAAACAGGCACTTTTATTTTGAAATCCAGTTGCACTGTTCTGTGTATGTGAAAAAGGGAGAAGCTAGTAGGAAAGGGGTGCTCACATGTCCAGTTAAGAAACATGCTAAAAGGACCTGTTAAGTGGTTGTTAAGTAAATGTTTTAGGACCCTCCAAGCATCAAAGATAATTCCCTTATTTGCAGTATGTAGCCAACGAGGTAATTTATGTTTCTCATGTCTTTGTTTTTTTTTGTTTTTTAGGGTTAGGTTTTTTTTTTTGATAAACAGTTTTCCATGTGAATTCTTTTTTTTGGATTTTATTTTGTCTTCCTGTCTTTGTGTGACAACTTGGTCCATAATTTTAATACTTTAGTGACACAAATTATGGATGACATTGCACCTGTCAAAACTAAATTAATTACTGGTAAAACAAAAGCACCGTGAAGAAATGTGGAAACAGTCAGGACGTTAAAGAGAACCTGCCACAAACTTGAACGCAAGTGGCCCAAAACTAAATTGCAGGTCAATTATAACCTCTATAAGGACATGCTTAGTAAATATAACAATGAAATTAAACAATCTAGACAACAATACTTTTCTAAAATTATTGCTGACAAACCAAACAACTCTAAATTTCTGTTAAATACAATTGACAAACTGGTTAATCCTTTGAGACCAATACCTACTGAGCTCCACTCTGCAGAGAAGTGTAATGAATTTGCCTCATTCTTCAAACACAAGGTTTTCAATATTAGAAATAATTGTCAGGCTTGGACAAAAGGAGAGGACTCAGATGCAGAATGGCAGATGTACAATCAAGTTTTATTGATCTGATTTTTTGACTCTCAGGATAGAATGAAAACAAACGCTATGAAAAATACTGAGACACACACAAGACAAACAACATAGAACACAGAAAACGAAAAGCGCTCCCGAAGGAGGATAACTACACTATGCTAGAATCAAAATCTGAGACTATAAAAATTACAACAAAAATTCACTCCGAAGAGGAAGCACAAGGGCTATGAAACTTATCTATTCTATCTTATGAAACTTTAACCAACAAAAATTCGCTCACGAGGAGGAAAACCAAAAGGGCTAGGAAATCTCAAAATACAAACAAAAACCTTAACCAGAAAATTACAACAAAAAATCACTCTTCACGAGAGGACAAAAATACAGATAAATAAACCAAGAAAATACTTAGCACCAAGGAGATCAAGACTGTGGTTTCGAAGGGCTTAGGCATACGACGTAGAGACGAAATACTTTGGCACGGAGACAGGGGAAGACAAAGACTTTATACACATGAGGAAGGGGAACACAGGTGGAAACAATCAGGAATCAGGGATGACGTCAGACCAGGGACACAAGAGGAAGGGCAAGTGACCTGAAACGAGAGGAGAATTAATTTCAAAATAAAAACAGGAAGTTCACACGACAGACCCCAAGACAAGACAACCTCACCGCGCTGTGACAATAATATTATAGCCCCCCCTTCGCTCTCTTTTTCCACATTTGCCAACACTTTGTCTTATGTCACTCCTACTAATTATAATGAACTGCAAAATATGGTACAGCTTTTAAGTTATGGGACCCGATTTGACTGTTGTCATACCATTGAATAGGCGTAATCCTGATACCATCATCCCACAAATATGGGCCAGTAGGGCCCTACTCTGCCCACTAGTAGGTGCAGGAGGCTGTTATCACCTATTAATCTGGTTGACCCAATGTTATTAATGCCCAGTAGGCACAGAAGGTTTATTATGGAGCCCACAATCCCCCGCCCCCTTTTTTATTTAGCTAGATTATTAAAACCTGAACCATAGAACTAAATATATAATGAGGGAGCTTGTCCACGAAAATAAAAAAAAACAAATGCTTTTTTAAATGTTGTGCAACATGTGTTGAATAATAGCCTAGCCTATATGATAAATAATAAATGAAAGTGGCGTGTGTTTGACAATCCTCATGAATCCACAGCTGATAGAAAATACAATAACATATTATTTATTCCGTTTAAAGTGAGATTTCTTTATCTTTGTCGGACGATAGCCATAGTTTACTGTGGTTGCTAGGCAACCTGTTAGCGGACGCGTACCGGAAAGATACGGAAAAACACGAAAGGATACGGAAGGACCGGGAAACAGACTGTGGGGTGGGGGGGGTGGGGGAATGTTTAGGTGACTTAGAGATACGGGACCATGGATGTATTTTACTTATATAAAGGAATGCCGTTTTTTCTTCCTCTATTCATTTTGTTTGGTTTGATCATAGATGGTTCAGTATCTTTGGGGGTAAACTTCACACTCCAGGACAGGAGGTGGCGGTATTGCACATAGACATAATATGCGTAGACACCTCATAGCTTGCTAGAACGTAATCCCACGTTGCCGCCATCTTGGTTGGGTCTCCTCACTGTAGGCTAGCACCAGAGTCAATCAAAATCAACGGAGAGCGAGCAACTATGACCATATTTTGTGCAGTTTATGGTTGTAATAACCGGGGCAGTATTGTTACCAAATCATGGGGGCTTACCTTTCACAAGTACGTTTTTTTTTTTTCTTTTTTTTGTGACAGCACCCTGTATCATAACTAAATCTCTGCCATTTGTAACCATGTGAAAATCCAGTACAATTCGGGAGGTTATGATTATTGTAGTTGGGGATACACCTTCCTCAGAATAAATAAATGCAGGGGGGTCGCATTGGAGACCCATCCAAGATGGCGGCCGCGATGATTCGTTAGCTCCAATAGGCAGCGTCAGTCTATGAGGCGTCTACGTCTATTATGTCTATGGTATTGCACCTGTAGGTGCTGCCTGCCATAAAAAGTGAAAAAAAAAAAAAGCTCATAGAAGAGGAAGGTGCGTTGACAGCAGGTTTGTATTTGCT
This sequence comes from Acanthopagrus latus, assembly GCF_904848185.1. Taxonomy (NCBI): domain Eukaryota; kingdom Metazoa; phylum Chordata; class Actinopteri; order Spariformes; family Sparidae; genus Acanthopagrus; species Acanthopagrus latus. The sequence goes on along the minus strand of NC_051061.1, from coordinate 287,603 downwards.
GTTCGTGATTTAATAACGTGATAAAATAATAATGATAACGAGGGGGAAAAAAGTGACAGTTGCAAACGTGACATCAATAATGCATGTTATTTCTGACAGACCTCTGAAATTAAACTGTCCAGGTCCTTGAGCCAGTTGGATTACTTTTTAACCACTGACCATGTCTGGTTAGCATTGCCTTTAATATATGTGTACGAGCACCTGCATGTGAGTGACCTGCAGGTCAGACTGAAAGTTTACAAAAATTAATTGATGGAATTCCACAGACAATTAAATTCAATTTATGTATAGCATAGATAGATAGATAGACTTTATTCCAGATTCAAGGTACACACACTATAGTTTCCAGCACTAACACAAGCTAGCTGAAACGAATATGATATGATCTACTTGGAATACTGTTCCCCCTACCCCATTTATCAATATGCCGATATGTTTTTAGTACAACTTTTAGCAACTTCTTTTACGTAGGCCTAATGCTCGAGCGTAATTTTGTAATGTGATCATATTAATCCCGTTGATTCTTGTTTTTTTTTTTTTTCTTTTTTTAAATATTTGAATAGATGAACATGGCGAAAACAAAAAAAGTGAGACTGTACATTAAAGTCAAAAACATACCATTGAGAGGAAGGGCAAGAGTGTCCAGGAGGTATTTGAAGGAGAGAACCCCCTTGCCCTCAAACCAACCGACAGAAAGGTGCTGCTTTGCAGCTCCACCATCAACAGCTTGCACCTTGCCACTTGCAGCTGATGAACTTGAAGGGGGTACCAGCACCAACAAGAGGCAGGGTATGGTGGAAGCTTGGGCCAGGACAAGGGAGATACTCCTTGGTGTGAGGTTGGAGCTTTTCTGTCCCTTAGAAAATGCACCCTGCGCAGTTTGTGGAGTTTCCCACACCAGTGGCACTGACATCTGGCAATGCAATAACTGTGGCAGTGAAAGTTACTATTGTGAAGGCTGTGTCAAGACTGTACATCAAAGTTCTGCTGCAGTGCATGGGCTTGAAAATTGGGAGGTTTGTGTTACTTAATACTTTTCTCTTCAGTATTTCTCTAACAGCATATTTAAGTTTTCTAAAAAAATAGAGTGGTACAGAATAGAATAGTATATGAGGCTTACAGTATGATATTGATGCCAAATTAACTTTAATGTATTCCCCCTGTTTATAACCTCTATCTAGCAGGCACCTATTCTTGTTTTTTTTGTACTGTGCACTAAAAAGTTTATAATGTCATCGTTATATTTAAGGATGGTGAATTTCACCAGTGCCAGTAGGCTTTTGGTGGCACTGGCAAAGGAAGGATGGCCACCAGTGTGAAACATCCTATGCATGTCAAATAAATGTGTTTGATCAGCAAGGTAAGTAATACAGCATATTAGAAACAGCCATATCCACCCTGAACAAAATGGAAAGTTGTTAAAAAAGTATGGCATTTAACAGCTATTCTGTCGTGAATTGTAGGAAGGATTCACGATGTGTGGATTCAGTTCTGCCACTGCGAAATGGAAGTTGCATCACTTGTACGCTATGGCCTTTGGCCAGCAACAGTGAAGCATCCACAAACTGCCATCTCCATGACACTGCTGGACCTGGTTTGTCGCCTTCAGCTTGAGTGTGGTGCATCACTAAAAGCTGTACGTGCAGCAATTCAGTGTTCGTCAGATGCCTCCAAGGTTTGTTTATTAGTTGCTTCTGTTAATATGAATCCTTTCTCACAATCACCATCATATGCAAGTTTGCAATTTAAAAAACACCTTTTTATTATTGACCTATTTTGATTATGATCACTTTCCATGTAGTGTCATGGAATGGAATTCTCATAAATGAGTCCTATGAGTAATACAGACACTTCCGATACCAGATGTCAACACTGTGCCATCTTGGACCAGACAAAACAGATGGAACACACTGTCCTCTCTGTCCGGAGGTATAATGTATACATGTGCTAAATTAGGGATGTTATACTTAAAGCAGTAATTGTTTGTGAAGTGATCATTTACACATATCTACACAATAACAAACAACTAGTCATATGATAGTATCTGAAAGATCGGCATTCAGGCATATCATGGTCTGTCCATCCATCCATCCATCTTCTTCCGCTTTATCCGGTACCGGGTCGCAGGGGCAGCTGTCTGAGGAGGGACACCCAGACTTCCCTCGCCCCAGACACTTCCTCCAGCTCTTCTGGGAGGATTCCAAGGCGTTCCCAGGCCAGCTGGGAGACATAGTCGCTCCAGCGTGTCCTGGGTCTTCCCCGGGGTCTCCTCCCAGCGGGACATGCCAGGAACACCTCCCGAGGAAGGCGTCCCGGGGGCATCCGAAACAGATGCCCGAGCCACCTCAACTGGCTCCTCTCGATGTGTAGGAGCAACGGCTCTACTCCGAGCTCCTCCCGGGTGACAGAGCTCCTCACCCTATCTCTAAGGGAGCGCCCTGCCACCCTGCGGAGGAAACTCATTTCAGCTGCTTGTATCCGGGATCTTATTCTTTCAGTCATGACCCAAAGTTCATGACCATAGGTGAGGGTAGGAACGTAGATTGACCGGTAAATTGAGAGCTTTGCCTTTCGACTCAGCTCTCTCTTCACCACAACAGACCGGTATAACGACCGCATTACTGTGGCCGCACCGATCCGCCTGTCAATCTCACGCTCCATCCTTCCCTCACTCGTGAACAAGACCCCAAGATACTTAAACTCCTCCACCTGATGCATGGTCTGGTTTACAAATATTCCACTACACTGGCTTTTTTTTTTTTTTTTTTTTTTTTTTTACTATTACTGCACTCTAACTGAATTTGCTGCTCTGGTTTCACAATCAAGAATGAAAAATATAATCTATCATAATGTTTAGTTTGAAAGCTGTCACAGACACCTAATGACACATTTTTACTCTGACTGTCACTTACTTTAGAGTGATGGATGTGTGGTTGTTGCAGCCGATGGACTGTTTGGACTTCCAAGGAAAAAAATCATCTGGAAGTAGCAACTCCAACCGGTTCTTCTGCCCCCAGGACAGTGTTGATGCTTTTACTGAGCAGGTAAAGTTTATACATTGTTGTTTAATACCTTCCACCTTCATTACTGGGTTATAAAAATGTAATGTTAAAGCAGCATGGATTTATCCATAGTTTATGTTCACACATTTGCCCTAAAAGTAATTTCTTATCTTTTCTAACTCTTTAGGACATGTGATCAAGTAGGGATTTGACAGTGTAATTTGTAAAAATGATGCATGCCCAGCAATGAGGATACAAACATATACACCAACTTTTACAGGGTTGTGTCAGCTTTCAAGCAGGCAATGCGCTCTGGTCAAAGGTGAAGAACTCCAAATTGGATGAAACTGGTGTTTTTGGCTTATCCTGAAAGCATGAACATCCATGTTGCTTTCTGAGCCTGAAGAGAGGTGAAAGGTAAATCCAAAGCTTTCACATAAAGAATGTTTCATTATGTTGGCCTGTTTAATATAAAGTATTTGGTTTTTCTTTTAGACTTTCAAATGCTGCTTACCTGCTAAAGGAACTGCAAGAGTTTGGGACAAACAAAGAAACTGTCTTGTATGATATTGCATGCAAATTGAAACCTCACTTGCAGGTAGGGATGCATACCATGGACCGGTACTTTTTGGTACAGGCTCCTAATTGGGTCGGTACCATGGTACCGTTAAGATTCTGGGCAAAAGGTACTGTATTTTTTATGATTTTTCACCAATTTTTGACATTGATGGTTTTTGAACGTCTACCCAACCATAATGACTATAAACTTAACAACAAACTCCGTGACTTGACTTCGTAGAAACAAAACCAGGTGCCGCTGCTTCAGCTGTGCAGTCTTTAGCGTTAGCAGGGCTGCTAACTTTAATGGCTTTGTTACAGCAATCAAACACACTGCACTCCTTTAGCTTCATGCTCTGCATGCACTCCAAGTGTTTGGTGATGTTGCTTACCCCAAATTTGCACTGGATACTGCATTACGGCTCCAATCCGGCTTTGCTCCGCCGTCCGCCATCTGCTAAACCCCACCGGTTGGTTTTGATACCGCAGTAACGTTATGGCAGACAGCTGCTGTCGAGGCCGAGGGGTATCCGCGATAATCACATAATCATCCGCGACCGCAGTTATAGGTATGTGTTTTAACACCAACAACAGGAAGTGTTCCCAACCGAAGGACATTAGAAGAATTTCTGTTTGTCTCTTTTTTGAGATTTGTGTGCTGGTGTCAACATGGAGTGTTTATTTTGAAAAGTAACCGGATGTTATATGGTTATTTCTGTGCTTGACTTCTTGTCTGCTCGGTGCTAAATTCATCTGACTTGCTGCATTGTGCTCCGGCATCCACCAGATTTTTAGATCTGGTCCTGGTCCTCGTAATGTATTCAGGAGTATTTGTAATTGCATAGATTCTGTTCTGTTGAGGCTTTATTATTAATTATTATTATTACCTTGTGGTAATAAAAAGAAGGTTGAATCTTTGGACATCTTTTAAAGTCTTTTTTTTTTTTTTTTAAATTACATGTTGTAGTATCAATAAGAGTATCGATTAATATCGGTACCGATAAGGAGTATCGGTATCAGCATCGGTATCAATAAAATCCTAACAATATCCATCCCTACTAGCAGGTAATTTTTTATGCATCTTTTATTGCTTGTCTTCCAATTATAGAGAAACCAAATTACAACTTATAAATGTATGTATATATAAGAAATGAATATGTATTATTTATCTCGCAGAAGTTTTATCCAGATCTTGTGACAAAGACTACATTTGCTATTCCTGCAATCCATGCGTATGGACACGATGTTGCTTGTCAGGTTGCCATCCCAATTTTTTGACTGATTTTTTATTTTGTCAGTAACTGTTAAAAGTTATGACCAGTAATGTATAACTTATTTAAACAATCAACTTCTTTTTTTGTTTTGATTCTGTTTTGTAGATTTCCAACAGCTGTAGGAATGTTGAAGGTGCAGGTTTAGCTGATGGGGAACAACTGGAACGACTATGGTCATACCTTCGCCGTTTAGGTAAGGTGACCAAAGAAATGACACCGTCACACAGAGTGGATCTGCTGACTGATGCTTTGCTGCACTACAGTTCAAAGATAGATGGATGCTATATGCTATATGCTTACAAAATACAACTTAACCCACCCCTTAGTATTAAAATTAAAGTAATTAATATGAAACAATGGCAGAGCTCATAGCTCATGCACCAGTGAGGTGCGACTGGTGCTACCCCCCGGGGTGCACAACCCTAATCCGCAGTGGTACTGCATTTAATTACCATAGGACAGACAAGTTTTCATGTTGTGTGATGAGTTTTTATGGCAAGTGGAATCACACTACTTCTTAACTCTGTTACAATCCCCCCTACTGATCTCCACTTGCCCATACAACCAAACCAAAAGAAAAAAAATGAGACTGGATTGTACATTACCCAAACTGCAAACATACCAAGCACCAATAACATCATATCAAGAGGAGGAAAATGATGAAAAAAAAACATTCAAAGTGTACCGTGCTGTTATATCACAGATACCAAATACTCCAGTCAAGAGACTATTCCTGAAGAATTAGAATGAGGAAGGGTTGGGAAGCCTTCCGACACCCACAGGAAAACCATGCCCATATATATGTTAAATTACTCAGTAAAACAGCACACAAATTTACCAACTGGACACACCCATCTAGTAGTCACATACAGGTGTCAAACCATCACCAAAAAAAAAAACCAAGAACCAGACCCTCCTCAGAATTGAAGGAACTCATAGGCTATACTCGAGCCAATAATCACCTACACATATGTAAGGCCATTACATGAAACAATACTAGTGACCATGTATGTTCTGAATAAGTCTGACAACTGGCCTAACAATTCTCCCATATCTTGTCTGCATTCTCCACAAACAGGAATGGTTTTGTCCTGCCTCTGATGCAGTAACAGACCTAGCATCAGGAGGCAGCAAGAGAGACAGAAGGTCAAGAGTCAGGTAAGTCAACATAACAGTCAGTATTAACAGCAGGACCACAAGGGTCAAACTGGTTCAGTTCATCAGAAATGCCCTCGCTTGGACGGTCAAGTCTATTCTCATTGCGACTGTCAGGGTCAACTTGATCAGGTGCATCAGATCTGGTCATGTCCATCCCCATCGGCCATAGAGGCCGACTGATCTCCGTTGGAGGCTGGGAACTGAGGGATCCAATAAACAGTCCTGTCCTCGGGTCCACATCCAGGAAGAACAGTCAAACCATCATGTTCAGCACCCATCACAGACCCACCCTGAAGGTGTGAGTGTTATCCTGTTTCTCCACAATAGTGTACAGATGACCCTCCCAGCGATCAGCCAGCTTCCTCCAACCTCATTCTTCGTTGTTAGCCAACAAGACTCTGTCCCCAACCTCCACAGGTGCACCCCTTACCTTGCGGTTGTACAGCTCAGTCTGCTTCTCTTGTTGTTTTGTGGTTGGAGCAATCCTGATAGTCTCTGCCAAGTCACGCTGGAGACACTGCATGTAGACATCATAATCCACCGCTTTCTCATCTATGAGCACAGACTGAAACAGCATATCCACAGACAATCTGGGAACCCTGTCGAACATGAGTAGAAAGGGTGCAAAGACTGTGGTTTCATGGACTGTCGCATTGTAGAAGAAGGTGAGTGAACCGCAGGATTTCTGCTTGGCTCTGGGTGGAAGAGCTCTGATCATGTTCCCAAGGGTGCGATTGAACCTTTCAACTGCCCCATTGCCCATGGGATGGTAAGGTGTTGTATGAGACTTCTCAACACCAGCGACTTGGAGCATCTCTGCAATCAGGCTGCTTTCGAAGTTCGCACCTTGGTCTGAGCGCACTTGTCTGGGAGGCCATAAACAAAGAAAAAGTTGTTCCAGAGTTGATGAGCGACAGCCTTAGCGAACTGGTTGGGACAGAGGTAGGCCTGAGCCAGCTTAGTGAAATGGTCAGTCACAACGAGTACATCTAGAGACTTGTTGGATGAGTCTTCAGCCAACCAAAAATCAATGCAGACCAACTCAAGAGGTCTAGAAGTCTTAACACTCTCGAGTGGCACCCTGGCCTCAGGTTCAGGAGACTTACTGACCAAACAACGCTGACAGCGCTGCACATAATCCTTGATATCCTTCTCCATCCCTATCCAGTGCGATACAGAACACCTGCTTTGATGGAAAGTTGTTCCCAGTGCTGGAGAAGCTGCAAGGCTTCATCTGGCTCGACAGACATCTCCGATGTTCCACAAAGTAGAGCACCTGACCCAAGCACGGATCAGCACATTGCAACGATGTCAGTTTGGCTATGGGCAAAGGGCAAAAATCAGACAGGTCGGAAGGCAGAAGTGACTGAGTGAGTTGCGGCAAACAGAATGCATGAGGGGGCGAGCAGTCACTCTCCAGGGAGTGTTCAAGAACAGCTGACATAGCTTTTGAGGAGATAGGTGGGTGTTGGGGCACTGCCACCTCTGCTCGCAGGTGTCCAGCTTTGGTTTACTGAGAATGTAAGTGACAGGAGGAAAGGCTTACTGAAGTCGGGGTGAGCAAGAGTGACATTGTTCAACAAAGCCTGCTTTAGCTTCCTGAAAGACTCACTGCATGCAGGAGTCCAATCAGCAGAAGAGAGGTTCCAAGATGTAAGCCAGATCTGCTTACCCTTGGTATGTCACAGCCTCTTTCCACCAGACGTCAGTGCGAACAAAGGCTTGCTAATACCAGAGTACCCCTCAAAAAACTGCTGATAAAACCCAACCATCCCCAGGAAGCATCTGATCTTGGTGGGGGATGAGATGTCGGTGCCCTCCACCATTAAGTCCATGCAAGTCCAAGATAGCTTTGACTTTTTCCGGATCACTTGAAATGCCTTCCTTCGTCACGATACATCCCAGAAACCTCACTGAAGGCCTCATGAAGTGACACTTTTTGGGAGCTAGTTTCAGGTTGGCGCCTTTAACCTCTCAAACACCATCTCCAACCTCTGTAACACCAGCTGTTCATTGGGGGCGAACACAAGAATGTCCTCAAGATAACACAAGAGGCACAGAAAGTTTTGATCACTGAAGATAGCCATCATCCTCATGAACATGGCTGGGAGCCAGTTGTACTCATAAAGCCCAAAAGGAGAGGTGAACGTGGTGAATTTCTTGTCCTCCTCATGTACCTCCCCGTTATAATACCCAGAGGTCAGGTCCATGGTTGAGAAGAACGCATTCCCCCCCAGGGTGGCCAAGGCATCAGCCTGGTGAGACAAGGGATGTGCATCACGGACAGTGCGTGCGTTCAGCCACCGAAAATCAGTGCAGATACACAGGTCTTCGCTCTTTTTCCAGACAAGAGCAAGAGGTAATGCATACTCGCTTGTAGACTTCCTTATGATGTCACGCTCTTCCATCTCATTTGAAGCCACCCTCAGCTTCTCATAGTGTGATGGGGACAGTCGGCGATAGGGGAGTCTGAAGGGCTTGCTGTCACTCAGTCGGATGCAGTGGACAAAGTCTTTGGCTTTACCACAGTCCAGCCTGTGGTGAGAAAAGATGGACTCATACTTAGCCAGCAGGTCAACAAGTCTCGCCTTCCAGAAGGGAGACAGGTGAGTCGAGTCAATGTCAATGTCCTGTAGTCCAAGGTCAGAGAGAGTAGGGCTAAGGGACGGTCAGGCAGTACAGTCCGAGTCAACTGTCAAGCTCTTCTCATTGGCTGTGTCAGATTTGTCAGCTGTCTTTGTCACAGTACATTTCACTTCATCAGGTGAGTCAGTTACATGAAAGTAGTCAGTGTCAAAGTCTTCCAGTGCCACACAGGGTGACACGTCAGCAATCTTGCAGATGTGTCTCAAAGTCACTGGTCTGGGGAAGGTGGTTAATGACTCTTACTGGAACCCATCCGTCGCCCCACAGTGGTGTCACAACATGGCCAACCATCACTGAACGCGGCACTGGTCTTGACTCACTTGGCTCCACAACCACCATGCTTGGATCAGCACATCAGTGTGAAACAGGTTCAGTTGCAGACAGTCTTTGTGTATTTTGAATAATCACAGTGGAGTTATCACCTGCTAAGGGGCAGAAATGTGAGTATACTGACTCAAGATCAACATCATCAGAATCTTGTTGGGACATGTCATTTGGCCCCACACTACTCCCCTGCTCATGTGGGCCAACTACTGCAGACAATACGGGGCTCACAGCTCCAAGAGACCTTGGAGTCAGCATTCAGCTGTGTGGGTCAAAGGTTAGCAGGGGACAAGGCCACTATAGGAACTGAATTGGAGCCTGACTCCTGTTCCAGATGGAGGATGATATTTAAACAGACACATGTCCAGAAAAGGATAGAGGGCTCATCTAGGTAATTTTGGAGTACAAGCCCGAAGGAGGGACAGTAACAGATTTGGTCATTTATGGGAGATGGACCTTCAACCCACCACAGTGACCAATTAGGAGTAAGAAAGTACTGCCCAAGGGACTTTAAGAAGGGTCCCACAAGTAGAGACGAGGGGTGGCACTTGGTAGAATTCCTAAGAGCGAAGGCATAGGAGTTCTGATAGGGCAAGAAGGGCAAAAACGTTTGGCATTACTTTGCCCTAGATTGGAGAACATCAGATGTGGGGCCACACTCTGCTCGGACGCTAGGCTCAAGTCTGTTTTAATAAAGATTGCTCTATCATTCCACCCAGCCTTGCCTCCGCAGAATTTTTATCAACCTACTACACGCCGACATTTTTGAAGAAGACAGCCCAGAAACTACATTAGCTTTCCCAAAACTTCATCCACCTGGTAACACAGCTCAATGCCCCTCCTGTTAAGGTAAAGCCTCATAGCTTCCTCCCACTCAGAGACTGAAATCCTATCAGTGTTAACACCCCTAAAAGGATGTGGTTCATAACTGTCATTTGTGATTGTCAAGTTAACTTTAGAAAGATCAGCTGTGGTTGACTGAGTCACGTTAGCATCATTAGCTGGAATGGACTTAAGACATGAGACAATGTTCTCACCTATACTGGTCCCTATCTGTTTCACGAGGTCACTGAGAACATGGACATCTTGACCAGAAAGTGCAGACTCCCCATCTACCCCAACATCTGCAGTGGCACATGCACTGTCCCTCCCAGGGCGACTGTGAGGAGTAGATATAACATGTCTGCCTTCATTAAACCCATCCAGTGTAGGAAACTGACTGAACCACTGTTTAGAACCCCTACCAGCACTCGACACATTATGTCGATCCATTGTCATTGAAAAAAAATGAAATAGAATCTCTAAATCTACAGCTAAGAATCTGTTACCCTTTTGAGCTTTAATTTACTAACTTATTTCCCTCTTTCTTTTCTGTTGACAGTCATTCCAAATGGAAAGGAAAAAAAATACCTTGGGGGATTTAATCAGACATTAATTTACATTAAATGGACCACAAATATGATGATGAAAGAGAAGAACATTAAAGTATGTCATCATATCAAAAACATGTTCACTACTGCAACCCATGAATAAAACACAGTCCAAACCCGGGTTCTATGCTTCAACTGGAGTCATGATACCAAGGGAATGAATAAAGCACAGGTGAAAGCACAGGTGACGCAGTCGCGTGAAGAGCCACCGGTCCCACGTCGAGCTTGCGGCGTCACCATGGAGACGAATAGACCCCGGCACCACTGTAGTCACTAATGGGTCACAGCACCATTGTGGTACGCTATCATTGCATAGTGTAGTTCAATAAACGAAGAAGACCCTCACAGATGGCAATCTTGCCGTTTTTTTCGGACATTGGCTCACCTGGCAGAGGGATTAATACTACAGTCAGTCCTCGTTCCTCTCACACACACATACACTTCAGGGAGACAGAGAGGTTTCAGCCGTTCAGGAGCTATATGCTTAAGAAATACAACTTAACCCTTAGTATTAAAATCAAAGTAATTAATATGAAACAATGGCGGAGCTCATAGCTCGTGCACCTACCAGGGAGACAGTGAGGTTCGACTGCTGCTACCCCTGGGGGAGCACGACCCCAATCCACAGGGGTGCTGCATTTAATTAACATCTGAACCTGAACATTTATCTCAGAACCATATCCTCACAATGAAGTCTGCAGTCATTCTACCCCCACCTGGACAATTTGTCAAAGAAGATCATTATCTTCAGAAGAGGTGGCACCTGGTACACTATTTGGTCAGCAAGTTTTGGGCTCGATGGAGGAAAGAATATCCTCTAAACCTGAAATCGAGGTAGAAGTGGCATAAGAACAGACACATTGTCCTTTTGCAAGATGATCTAGCGCCACGCAATGAATGGAAGCTAGCCAGAATCATAGAAGTTTACCCAGGATCAGATGAAAGGGTGAGAAAACTAAAGTTGCTGGTTAGTGACACTACATTGGACAACAAGGGGAAACCAGCAGGCACAAGCTGTAAACTCAACATGGTTATTATCACATTTCAGAATGGATGATACGATCAACAGTGGCTTATGTATGCCTAGAGCAACATTAGCATTCACTTGGACTTGTGTCTCTTGGCACCTTATGAATGCTAAACCAAAATTTGCTGTCTTTTCATTATCACCCACTGGTTAGTTGCTGCTGATGCTGCACCTAGTAGTCGCTAACTTCATCAACACTTTGTCATTTAGTAAAGGCAGGTAATAAACGGTCCGATACCATCATTTTTTGAGCTTTCTTGCTGAAATAGCTAGAATAATGCAATGACAGTTATGCAGGAAATGAAAGATGCTAAAATCCCCCAAGAGTTGTGGTCATTCAATCCATTGTTATTATAAAAGTATTTATTATAGACACCTTAATTAGGATTGATTAGCAGCCAACAAACATTCAAGTCAATATCCGATTATGGAAAAGGTCAATTTACTTTGATCAGCAGCTATATCAGACTCAGTAGTGTCAGACTTAGACAAAAGAGAGAACTCAGGTGCAGAATGACGGATGTAATGTCAGATTTTATTTCTCTGTTTTGCGGCTCTCCAGACAGAATGATAAATCAAAAAACTATGAAATACTAGAAGACTCACGAGACAAACAAACATGAAACACACAATAACGAAAAGCGCTCCCGAAGGAGGAAAACCTACTCTGAACTATGATTCTTATATATACACACAAGTTAACAAACAAAAACACTCCGAAGAGGAAAGCACACAGGCTATGAAACTTAACTACTCTCTCTATTTTCAAAAGGATACAACAGAAAACGCTCCAAGAGGAGGAAAACAAAAGACTATAAACAAAGCTAAACTGAAACACAAAAATCCTAACCAGAATATTAACAAACAAAAATTCACTCTACTAGAGAGGACAAAATCAGACAATAAAACGTGACAATACTTAACGTGATTGGCAAAGGCAAGGCTGTGGAACAAGGGCTTCAGTTTAACGACAAAATGACGAAATACTTGGGCGACGCAGACAGGGGAAGACAAAGACTTTATACACATGGAGGGAAGGGAACACAGGTGAAAACAATCAGGGATTAGGGATGACGTCAGACCAGGGATACAGGAGGAAGGGCAAGTGACCTGAAACGAGAGGGAGAGATATTTTCAAAATAAGACATGAAATTTCACAAGACAGACCCCAAGACAGGACAAACCTCACCGCGATGTGACAAGTAGAACACTCTCCATAAAGTAGGCTTTTTGTCGACATCCTCATTATGTTTGTGTGCCTCTGTTTTTATCTAAATATCACTTTCCAGCTTCATCCTGTGCAGTGTCATTTAATTCCCCGTCTTTTTCACCACTGGTATCAAATCTGATTTTTATTTGTCTCATTTCATACATTAAGCTGGAAGCATAAAACTCAGCCACTTGTGAAGGCAGACTCACATACACAGTCATAAGTCTGAGTAATTGCCCTTTTTAGTACAGCGTTACACAGGTAAAATTATTTGTGGAAGGAATTATGGTGTATTGGATTCCCCAACTGAGTACACACACACGCACACACACACACACACACACACACACACACACACACACACACACACAAACACACACGCACACATATACATAGTAGGGCAGCACACTTCTGTGTTTGCTAAGAGGTCAGACAACTGTTAAGAGCTAATCTCTGACATGTTTGTACTACTATTGTATGTGTGTGTAGTACACAGAGAAAGCTAGGTTATAACATATGAATGGATGGTTGTTGTGAAACGTAAGAAACTATATATATGTTATACTATAAGTACTAAGTATAACACATGGCCGCAGCCAGCTATGATGGTAAGGATTTCCTAAAAATAATGGGCCTATATTTTTTGATTGGCCTATTTGAAATGGCGTGGACAGTATGAACGGTATATATGTTACACCAGTAGGAATTAGCCATAAGGTATGGATTTTGACATTGTACATTGTCAACTAGTCAGAGCATTGCAGCTCCTCCTCCTTGTAGAGTCTGCCTGCCTTCACTTGTGATATTTTTTTCCGGCTACATTTGGCTACTTGTGAACGTAACCGTTTGTATATGTTTCCAATATTGGGCCTGCAAGTCAGGCTATTTTTTCCTTAAATTTAGGTTTCACATATTAATAATAAATTATTTTATTTCTATGGCATTAAAAACAATTGTATTCGTTATTTATTTAGCAGCTGAACTCAACTGAATGTTTATCACAAAGGTCTACTTTAAGTGTTTATAATCAAGTTTCAGGTTTCAAGGTGTAAACATTCAATAGACTTTGAAATAGCTCCCAACGCAGTAATTATTTTACCCATGGTGCAGAAAAAGGATACTTTGACATTCATTTGAAAGTTAATATGATTTTTATTATTGAATATTCTGGAAATCTATATGTGTGTAGTGTTGGTGTGATAGAGAATGCAAGAAATGTAATGTTGCATGTAAATTCATGTTTTTATTGTCTGGTGATTGTGTGATTGTGTGCGTACCTGCCCAGGAACTGCAGATGGAATTAAGCCATTAGCTAAAGCTATCATGAATCATCTTTCATTTTGAGTTCAATGTTTTTTGTGCATGGTCCTCATTTGATAAAGACTAATACGAATAACACAAAAAATGTTTTTGTCAACAGAGAGAGGTGTCAAAGAGCCCTATGTTAAACATGCAATTGGCATATGTAAGCACATCGTGAGTGCCTTCTCCTAAACATAGAAAATAAGGAGAGAAATGTCCAATGCTAACGACAGAAAATGATAGAGAGGGTGATCCAACAACAGAAGGCATTATCTCTGGTCCTTAAGGGGGACAAAAACAAAAACCTGGCCCCAACATGGCAGGAGATGGATGTTTTGGAATCAGTGAGCAAGACCCTCAGCGCCCTGACTGAGTTTACAGACACACTGTCCGGGGAAGATTATGTCAGTGTCATACCTCAAACCTGCGCTCCATCGTCTCAATAACACTGTTCTCACTCCAGCTGAAGATGACAAGGCCAGACAAATGAGATGAAGAGGGCCATCCTCCAGTATTAAAGTGAGAAATACCACGCTGCTTTGAAGGCAGAGGCAGTTAACAGACTTGTTTCTTGACTAAAACCTGGCTGAGTAAAACAGTAACAGTATTTGGTTTTGCATGAAGAGAGTTGCACTGTTGTATTTTGTGCTAGCACTATTGTGTTTTGAGTAAAAGCAAGAAGATGAGTCAAGTAAGGAAGAGGGGTTTTTTTGCACTGTGCAGGCCTATACCTGCAATACCTGAAATGCATTTTATTTTGTAATTTTGTATTGAGTGTTGCACCATGTATCTCAGGTTTTGCATCATTGTTCTATTCATTACTTGCAGTTTTGCACAATCAATGTTCTTGAAATACCTCTGCTCTATGTGAAATATTAGAGTACAGTAATGCCAGCCATGCACTTCCCATTCCAGTGTATTACCCTTCAAAGCTGCAGTCTGGAGTTTTGAGAATAAAGTGGACTTAGCCAGAAAAAAATTTGAATGAGCACAGCTCCCAGGTCCCTCCTTCTTCCTCTCTGCTGTGCTGCAGCCCTGCCTTCCAAGCCCCTCCCCACAGAGGAGCCTGCTGTGCACAAGCAGGCTTGTAACCACGGTGACAGAGGACACCAGATAACAAGGAAGGTGCATTTAAAATAACAACAACAACATCATAAGCGTCCCTATTGTTCTATTTCTGATCAATACAACTAAATTACTATGACTAGTGTCTCATGTTGATCACTGTAGATATCTCGAGAAATAAACAATATTCCTCACATTGGGGTAGAAAGAGTTACCAGGTAATCATCATCACCATGCTGCCTTTCTGAAGCATGAGTAACATTATTTCTCTAACCAATTCAACCACCTCAAAGCGTACTGAACACAAACTAATGTTATAACTGCTGGTCACTTGAAAGACACTTTGGCTAACCAGTAGCCATAAAACAAAGCTAAACACCGGAGTTGGCTAACAAGCTAACAAGCTAGATTTAGCAGCAAGCTGCATAGCTCAACTGCAACATTGTACAGTGATATGTATTATTGCAACCACTACTGAAACCACTGTCAACATAGCCTTGTGGTTAAAGCATAGAATGAAACATATATCAATCAGAAAAGTCCTTACAAATCGTGCAGCTCCCTCCACCATTTATCAAAATGTTCTGTCTGGCTCAGTCTAATTCTTTCTTTTTACACTGCTTTTCTTCATCAGTCTTCTTATTTCTTTTCTTTGATGTGGGCAATGGTGGAGCATTTCTTGTCTCTATTGTTGTTGTTTGTTCTCCATCATTGTTGTATCTGACCAGGTAAGAGCAGACACTGCACCTGCACGGCGGAGGGGCCCTGCTCAGTACATGCTGTGTGAGGGAGGGGGGATGCCAGCAGCTTAGGCACTATAATGATTGACACTTCTCAGACAGACCTCTTGGCTCTCATTGGTTGTTTTGACCTAGGAACGGTGGATTCTGCAAATCAAATTACAGCCACTAGGTGGACCCACAGACAGTGGATTTTTACACAGTTGACCTGTATCTTATTCTACTGTCAATCATATTGACAATTTTGCAAATATAACCAAAAATAGTTACAGATTTGCAGTTTTAAGAAGTATTCATATTGAAATGGGAACAAAAATTTTAAAAAAGAATATATGATAAGTATCATTACCATCTGTGCTTCAAATTATACTGTGATATAAGTTTTAGGCCATATTACTTAGTCCTAATGTAAAATTGGAATTCAAAAAGTGGAGCTGTGTAACTAGATAATCAGGGGTTGAAAAATGTGGTCAATCTATGTTTTTATAGGACAGCCTTTCCCTTTGGCGCTACATTCCCTCAACCATTAAATGTCAATATTCCTACACACAGGCAAGACCATAGTGGCAAATACTACAAGATTATATTTCTGTAAAGGATTTGTATATTAGCCATTTCAATTCAAAATGCATTTTGGATCTGCGCTTCCTGATGAATACCAGAAATTCAAGACTAATTTCTTACCTTCTAAGCAGCTGCTAGTTTTGCTCCATACAAACACAACATAGGCCATCCATCATAGGAAGTAAGGAATCTCTTTTATGTAATTGTATCTTCTGCCAAAGCTGTATCATAATCCAGTAAAATGATGACAACTTATATCTGATTGCATTTTTCTCTATACTGTAATAATGGAATAGTGTTGTGTTACATATGTAAGTGTAACACCTCTACCTTATGTGAGTGGGTTCAGACATTTCCTTCATATTAGTCATATTATGCAGATACGTGATACATCACTCCTATTAAAAATGTCATCCTGATATTGAGATGTTACCAGCACCAACACTTTAAGCAGGTCATTTGCTGTCCCTGTTGCATTATCCACACTGGCTATGAGTTGAATGAAAGTTGAAATTGGTGGAGGATAACTGTGAGCAGCAAATTCATAAGTATGTCCTCATTAGCAGTCCCACCCGGGAAATATGCAAATCTCAGCACAATTTCACAAGAAGGGCCAAAGGAGACTCTACCTGCTGAAGAGCCTCGAGTCCTTTGGAGTGCAGCGGGGCACTCAGGAGGACCATTTTTGAATTTGTGGCATCAGCATTGTCTATGGAGTTGTCATCTGGAGCCACAGCATCACAACTCTGTTCTAGGATGCCTCCTCGACTCAGTGCAGTTGGTGGGAGAAAAGAGGGTGATGGCTAAACTATTATCCCTGATGCAGAATAGATCCCAACCTATGCAGGATACTCTGAGAGCACTGGAGAGCTCCTTCAGTGACAGGCTGTTTCACCATAAGTATGTGAAGATGCGATATTGCAGGTCCTTCCTTCCTGCTGCCGTTAGACTGTACTACCAGAACTGCTCCCAGTAGACCTCATACACACACCAAGACTGACTGCTTACTGCAAGCACAATATGCCTATAGGCTATTTCAGGATCCAAATGTGCAATGATATAAATATTTTTCATCAATGTGCAATTGTGTAAATATCTTTAATAAGTTTTTGTTTCCTATTTAGAGTGTTTATATTGTTCCTACTGCCTTTATACTTACTATTTATTTATTATTACTGTTTTTAAGTTGTGTTCTCTATATTTGCTATCCACTTTGTAATGCAAATATCCCTGTTGTGGAACTAATAAAGGCTTATCTTATACTTATCTGATTATCTTATCAAACAAATAAAAAAGTCATGGTGTTGTTTAACAGCTTTTAATGTTAACCATGTTCTCCATATTAATCTTACTGAGATTTTATATTGATATGCTAATAAACAGAAAGTAAAGCTGAGGCTGATTCAAATGAAGGTTTTGCAGATATATTTGAAAAAAAAAAACAACTAGTAATGACTTGATGTTGTTGCTACATGAAAAGCCAGAGGATCACTAAAGTTGAAATGGTGGTTGTTTGCACCACTTGGCATCCAAACAACAATATCAACCTCATGGTAGCAGTATAGTTGAACTTAGAAGTAAGCAGTGTTCAACCTCTGAGATGAATGAATGTTTCAATTATAGTTTGTGCCAGTCTATCCATCAGCTCCTCAGGCTAGATAAAGATGCATGATAATTTTTGTTCAGCATGCAAACCTGCTTGCATTTAATATTTAGTCAAAAAACATATGGACACATTAAAATGTTATCCTGATGATGACACTAGATGAAAAAGCAGTGAAAAATACGTATAAAAATTTATAAATAAGTTCAGCAGCCTGGTCAATGGCGAATTGTTTATAAGTTTGACAGGTATATAGGTACTCCTCTTTTCATGCCTAATCTAACCAAGCTTGGACAATTTCACAGCGCTTATAGTAATAATACATCATGAAATAAGAAGTGTTTGTCATTAAACTTTATTTTGAAAGTGTAATTGTATTTTTAAATGCATTTACGCAGTGCCTTTCACTGATCATCTCCTTTGAAAGTAGCATCATGTGTGTCAGACTCTCAGCTGAGGAAATAGGCTATATGAGCCGCAGCGTTTAAAGCTAGGGTCTGTTATGTTGTTCAGAAACACATTTTATTATACTGGGTCAAATGATTCTGCTATCCTGAGAGTAGTCAATACATTATGTATTCAGAAAAAGGAACGAAAAGTAATCATACCTCTGTGGCAGCTGCAGGACTGAGAAAAAGCTGACCAATCCCTGCTTTTCAGCCGAATAGCACGGATTGGTCAGATGCCTTCATGTCTTGCTCTGCCTGCGACCCCCTCTGTCCCTCCCTCCCCTGCGTGTGCACACGTCATGTTTCACTGATTTTCAGTACACTCCTCTGCAGAAATACAGAGTTGCAGGAGAAGACATTCATTTGGTTACAATGGCAGAGAAAATGCAGCCAGCGTAACTTCTAACAGCTCAACCCGCTCAAAAGGCAAGGAAAAGAAAGCCTGAGGTAGAAATGGCTGCGACGATATATGCTCTGGATAAAGAAAGAAGTCAGACCCGAGTCAACATTGGTGCAGCGTTTGAGTGGTGGAGACAACTGGGGCATGTGAAGGGCCTGAAAACTGATGCAGAGGTTGCTCTCTTTCTGTTGGACAGGTAATGATTTCTTTTGTTTCAGGGGAATTTGTTATTTTCATAAAATATGTAAGGTTTGTCAACTTGGCTATGTTTGTAGCTCGTATTAGCCCAATGCTAACATTAGCTTCTTGTTGTGTTGTTTTTAGCCATGAGAATGGCTAATGAGTCGGCCCAGTTCCAACTGGATTCGGGTCCGCTGCCTTGCGGCTCTGATCCGGTTTTGTTCCGCCTTCCGGCAGTCCCCACCGGTTGCGGTTTGAGTCTGCCACGACGAAGTATGGACTGCAGTCAAGCCACCCTCCACTCCGAAATCCCCGGTCAATCTAGCTGCCACTTAATTTGCAGTGCCTGTATATAGGCCACATCACGGTAATGCAGTGCCAGAACAGAATTCAAAATAAAAGCAGACACTTATGAAGGCAGTCTGCAATTTCACACAAATACAATCAATCAGCCAGTCTGTTAATTGATTGATGAATTATTTAAACGATAAGTTAATTACTTAATTGAGCATTTAAGGAATTAATTAATTGATAATTTAATTCATATTACCATCCTTATTCTGATCACACTGAAGCGGTAGAAGATGTGGGCCATGACATTTCATCTGTTTGTACAATTAGTCCAACATAAAAATAAACACAATAGCTGGAGTTTCTGATGAGAATTTCAAAATAAAAGCCCACTTAATAGTCAAATATTTTCAATATTTCCCTCAAATTCAGATCCACATTAAGAGGAAAGTACCAGTTTCCACAGACACATTTCACTTCAGACAGATGGAACTCCACCTCAGAGACTCACTCAGATAATTACAGGAAGTTCTGATGTGGATTTTCAAAATTGAAGTCCTCTTAAAATTGAGATTGTTGATAACATTTCCCTTTGATTTCAGATTTACTTTAAAAGAAAACTACCTGTTTCCACAGACTCATTTCACTTCAGACTGATACTGATACTGATAGTACTCAATGTCAGGGTTGCACTCACATAATTCCAGGAAGTTCTGATGTGGATTTTCAAAATTAAAGCACTCTGAAAATTGAGATTGTTGATAATATTTCCTTATGATTTCAGATTTACTTTAAAGGGGACATATTATGCAAAACCCACTTTTTCCTTGCTTTACTATGTATAATTGCATATCCAGAGTGCCTCCTGACCCCTTAAGAGTGACTTAGGACCTCTACGTCAATGTTTTGTAAACTGGCGGAGTCAGGAAATGTGTCTCTCAAAGAGCCATTTGGATTTCACAGGCACAGTTACGTAACAGTGCGGGTGATTTGAATACTCCCGCCCTCACGCTGGATATCTCCTCCCATATTACTCCGGCTACCTGAAGGAGGATCCGCCATTTTCTCGCCTCACTTGTATGCGACAGCCTGACCGCAACCATGTGCAACCGGAAAGCCAAGTACTCCTGCTCTGTCGTCGGATGCACGAACACTCATGTTTCCCCACATCGCCTCCCTACCAAAGACGATATCAGAGCGAAGTGGCTAAATTTCATTTTTCAGGGAAACGTCCCAGCTTCACTGAGCAAAAGTGTTGTTGTCTGTGCCAGTCACTTCACACCGGACTGTTTCAGCAACCAGGGTCAGTATCAGGCTGGACTGGCAATGACATTGTTCCTCTAAGATGGATCAATACCCACTGTCCGTGGTAATGCCACAGAAGAAGAAACTGTAAGTATTTTTAAAAACAGTGTTGTTTGTGTTACTTTGGCTGTTTAGCACATGAACTAACCCCCGTGGGCTTACTGGTCTTAGGATTCACGGTAATGTTAATGTTGCCAAACCTTAATTTGTCATATCAGCACTCATGACAGTGAACTGAGAAATTGAATTGGGATATTGAGATTTGATCGCTTCTAACCAGCCGGTGAAGCACTAAAATGTTGTCTGCTGTTCACGGCCGAGCAGCGCTAGCTAGCCATCGTCATGTTCACGGCCGAGCAGCGCTAGCTAGCTCATCATCCGCGGACAACTTCTCAGTTACTACAGCTACTGTTCCGACATGAACACACATGGGAAACCGTCTCCTCCACATGCTCACAGCCGATCAGATGGTGTGAAATTGTCTCAGTTGTTCGCAGACGGAGAGCTAATGATCCGCCCTGAACACGCAGAGGGGACGGTATGAAATGCCCTGTTATTCACGGCGAGTGAGCTACGTTACGTCAATTAGCATGTTGTGCTAAAGGACAGTGTGTTAGATGCCCAGGAGTACCTTGGCAGTCGAACGACTTCTTTTGTGTTGATATACACGTAACTACGTGTGTAATGTTAGCTGCTGGTACGAGAGACCCGATCTGACAGTACCAAAACTTTATCTGCAGTCAAGCAATCATTACTTTGCTTTGGAGCCTGAGACAGGGGTTACCTGTCTGCTATGCTACGATTAACGTTAGTTATATGAAGGCATGGACACAATATGTATTGCTCACTTACTAAATCTAATTTGAAACGAGGAATTTGCATGGGTTTGCTCGGATTATGATTTGCCAGAATTTGCCTTATCAAATGGATTGTTTTAATCATCATTTCTGTCTACATAGCTTTGTTTTATGTAACATGAGAAACAGACACATAATATATTCCTTCCTTTTGTGTTAAGCCAAGCACATCTGTACAGCAGTCTGTAGTGCATCATGTTGCCTGCCAGACAGACCAACCAGTGAAATGCACAATTGGCACACAGCTTTCCATGAGAACTCTCCGGCCTCACTTCAGAAGCTCAGGTTTGTTGAACGAAAGCATATGATGTAATGTTAGTCACTATGTTACTCTAATATGTAATTTTGGTTTACTCTGTTATGAATATGGATTGGTGGACATAAAACATCACTATCTGTTTAGCTGATTATAGTTTAGTGTGTATACTATGATTTTTAAAGTACTGTTTTTCCACCCAAGACTCTACCTGGCTGCCCTGCATTACAATGAAAATACTGACTGACCACAGGCAACATCTACAGGTGGTGAGCTTCTGTACAGTCAACTTCCCCAAATCTAAGCATGGAGAATGAACTGCAAAGCCTGTGAAAGCAGAGCCAACATTCCGTAAGTTTTACAATCTTTTCTTTGAACCCCACGAATAAAAAATAAAGATGGACACACAGGCAATAACACAAACGGTTGAAAATAAACACAAATAAAATCTGAATTATTTCTTTGATGGTTTTCAAAATAATAAATAAGAAGAATGTATAAATTAGGAGAAATACGAAGAGACACTTGACAACACTGCAGAACAAGGCTTTTTGGTTCTAGTGCATTTTCTTGTAAACATTATTTTTTGTTTATTGCACTGCAGACTACGTTGATGCACTGTTGGACCTGATCTTCAAGAAGGTTTTCCAGGACCCTGGCCCATATGTCAACGAGGTGCTGAAACTTACAATCCCTGAAGACCTCTCGGCTCAGTATGAAAGACCCAACAAGCTGGACGTTATAGCCAGTTACATGCCAAGGTTCAATCAAGGACAGGACTGAAATTAACATACTGTCCTTCAGCGTCAGGGAACTCTGCATGAATCTTCAGCACCACACAGGCAGGCAGCACAGCTCTCACTCTCCGCCCCAGAAAGCCCCAGCACCAGCTTACAAAGCTTCTGTAGGCTAGGTATCTATATTGGCTGGACACAAATCAGTAGAAAGTCAGCACTGAATGTTCACATCCATGGCAACTGGCAAGTTTAACTGTTCCACTTTAGATATTAATTTTGTATGTCTACAATTGTTTCTTGCAATAAAACATCTCTCCCAACTGTTCTGTGTGTTTTCATTGTTTGATATGTAGTTTTCATGTTACCAAGTAAAAGATAGTAAAGATAAACTACAAGCAATGTAAGACAGACGAAGCAGTTATGTACTTCATAACACTTTTGCAATAAATTTGATAATATTTATGGGCCTAAAAAGCTTACTGCACTATTCCGCTCAGACGTAAAGGTCCGTAGTCTGCCCGATAAATGTTCAGTGCATTCTGCAGTGAAAACACATTCAGGCAGACAGGTTCTAGGCCAGGATATAGTGTATATATATATATATATATATATATATATAGTGTGTGTATATATATATACATATATATATTTACACACACACACATTATAGATACGTTTATATATCAGAGAAAATGAAAAATATATAAATCATGTAGAGTATCAATATGTTTCATATATATATATATATATATATATATATATATATGTAGATAGATAGATAGATAGATAGATAGATAGATAGATAGATTTATATATCAGAGAATATGAAAATATATATAAATCATATATAGAGTATCAATATAACTCATATCAGGTCAATGAGTGAGAAATGAGAGAGAGAGAATCATGAGTGACTAAAACAAAACCTGGATAACAAATGGGGACGGGAAGGAAGTGGAATGCCTCTACATGCTCAGACTTGTGTAACAAAGCAGAGAGAATAACATGTAATGAAAATGTAATGTAAAGATACATTCTCAATTTAACAGAACATAACACATCCCCACCCCAAACCATATTTACACATTTACAAAACTCACCAGAGTTTCACACAAGTTAAAAACCCTGAAAGAGTGTCAGGCTTGGACAAAAGGAGAGGACTCAGATGCAGAATGGCAGATGTACAATCAAGTTTTATTGATCTGATTTTTGACTCTCAGGATAGAATGAAAACCAAACGCTATGAAAAATACTGAGACTCACACAAGACAAACAACATAGAACACTGAAAACGAAAAGCGCTCCCGAAGGAGGATGACTACCCTATGCTAGAATCAAAATCTGAGAATATAAAAATTACAACAAAAATTCACTCCGAAGAGGAAGCACAGAGGCTATGAAACTTATCTATTCTATCTTATGAAACTTAACCAACAAAAATTCGCTCACGAGGAGGAAAACCAAAAGGGCTAGGAAATCTCAAAATACAAACAAAAACCTTAACCAGAAAATTACAACAAAAAATCACTCTTCACGAGAGGACAAAAAATACAGATAAATAAACCATGAAAATACTTAGCACTAAGGAGATCAAGACTGTGGTTTCGAAGGGCTTAGGCATACGACGTAGAGACGAAATACTTTGGCACGGAGACAGGGGAAGACAAAGACTTTATACACATGAGGGAGGGGAACACAGGTGGAAACAATCAGGAATCAGGGATGACGTCAGACCAGGGACACAAGAGGAAGGGCAAGTGACCTGAAACGAGAGGAGAATTAATTTCAAAATAAAAACAGGAAGTTCACACGACAGACCCCAAGACAAGACAACCTCACCGCGCTGTGACAGTACCCCCCCCTCTAGGGCCGACTCCTGACGGCCCAGGCTGACCAGGATGGTCTCGGTGGAAGTCAGTTATTAACTGTGGGTCTACGATGTGTCGGGATGGCACCCATTGACGTTCCTCAGGTCCATACCCTTCCCAGTCAACCAGATATTGCCTGCCTCGGCCCCTGTTCCGGACTGCCAATAGCCGTCTGACCTTATACACCGGACCTCCTTCGATGACCTCGGGTGGTGGTGGGGGCTTGGTGGTAGGCACCATCCTGCTTTCTCTCACTGGTTTGAGTTGACTGACATGGAATGTGGGATGAACTCGAAGGGACCGAGGCAGACGCAGACGAACCGCTGCTGGACCAATGTTTCTGGTGACTGGAAAAGGACCAACAAATCGCGGAGCTAACTTCTTCGAAGCTACCTTGAGGTTCAGGTCTTTAGCTGATAACCACACCCTTTGTCCTGGACGGTAGTTAGGAGCCGGACGTCTCTTCCGGTCTGCATATCTTTTCACCCGATCTCCCTGGCGAATCAAGACCTGTCTGGCGGCTGCCCAGATGCGGCAGCAGCGTTGGACCATGGCGTAGGCTGAGGGTACCGAAGCTTCCCTTTCATTGTCTGGGAACAAAGGTGGCTGATAACCAAAAGCACAATGAAAAGGGGACAGACCTGTAGCTGAAGTGGGCAATGAATTGTGTGCATACTCAACCCAGACCAGGTGTTTGCTCCATGTTGAGGGGTTCTGGTGTACCACACATCGGAGGCCGGTTTCCAACTGTTGGTTAAGGCGTTCGGTCTGGCCGTTTGCTTCAGGGTGATAACCTGAGGTCAAGCTGGCTGTGGCCCCAATCAGGCTGCAGAATTCGCTCCAGAACTTGGATACGAACTGGGGCCCCCGGTCTGAAACAATGTCTTTTGGAAATCCATGGATACGAAAGACTTGTGTCATCATGACTTCGGCTGTCTCTTTGGCTGACGGTAGTTTCGGCAGTGCGATGAAATGCACCATCTTTGAGAAGCGGTCCACCACCGTGAGGACCGTGGTGTTTCCCTGTGAGACCGGGAGCCCTGTGACGAAGTCCAAAGAGATGTCCGACCATGGCCTGGATGGGATGGGGAGTGGTTGTAGTAAGCCAGTGCGTGCTCTGGAAGACGTCTTATTTCGGGCGCAGACCGAACAAGCCTCTACGTACTCCCGGACCTCCGACTCCATCGCTGGCCACCAGAACCTCCGGGAAATGACATACATGGTGCGTTTGACCCCCGGATGGCATGAAAGCAGTGAGGTGTGAGCCCAATGGATCACCTGTGGCCGCAGCTCAGCGGGTACATACAAACGATCGTCGGGGCAGCCACGAGGTGACGGAACACCACCATTAGCCTGCTTTACCTCATTTTCTATAGGCCAAGTCACCACTCCTACCACACAATTCAGTGGCAGGATGGGTTCGGGTTCCTTGGTCTTAGGCTCGGGATCAAATAGTCTGGACAGCACATCAGGTTTTACGTTTCTGGATCCCGGCCTGTAAGACAAAGTAAAGGAGAAACGGTTAAAGAACAGCGCCCACCTGGCCTGGCGAGAGTTT
Organism: Acanthopagrus latus; assembly: GCF_904848185.1. Classification (NCBI taxonomy): domain Eukaryota; kingdom Metazoa; phylum Chordata; class Actinopteri; order Spariformes; family Sparidae; genus Acanthopagrus; species Acanthopagrus latus. The sequence continues at coordinate 261,799 of NC_051061.1, read as the reverse complement.
AATCTTTTGGCTTTACGGATAAATTCTAGATTCTTATGGTCGGTCCAGACAATGAAAGGTTGCTCGGCACCCTCTAACCAATGTCGCCATTCCTCCAATGCTAACTTTACCGCCAACAGTTCCCGGTTGCCGACGTCGTAGTTCCGTTCCGCTGATAATAGGTGTCGGGACAGGAATGCGCACGGGTGCATCTTGCCGTCTCTTTCAGATCTTTGGGACAGGACCGCTCCGACCCCATCATTAGAGGCATCGACCTCCACCACGAACTGTCTTTGGGGATCTGGCAGGGTGAGGATGGGTGCCGTGGTGAAGCGATGCTTGAGTCTTTGGAACGCCTCGGCTGCTTCCGGACTCCATTTGAACGGCACCTGGGTGGAGGTAAGAGCATGGAGAGGAGCGGCTATTGCGCTGAAACCTCTGACAAACCGCCTATAAAAGTTAGCATATCCGAGGAATTGCTGAACCTTTTTGCGGCTGTCTGGAGTGGGCCATTCTGCTACAGCGCTAACTTTAGCCGGATCCATCTGAACTCTTCCAGGGGCTACAATGAAGCCCAGGAATGAGACAGTCTCGGCATGAAATACACTTTTCTCAGCTTTTACATACAATTTATGTTCAAGGAGTCTACTGAGAACTTGGGCTACATGATCTTGGTGTGTGGCGAGGTCTGGGGAATAAATCAAAATATCGTCCAGGTACACATAGACGAATTGGTCCAGGAAGTCTCGGAGAACATCATTTATCATTGCCTGAAATACAGCAGGAGCATTTGTCAGTCCAAAAGGCATCACGCAATACTCATAGTGCCCACTGGGGGTGTTGAAGCCGGTCTTCCATTCGTCTCCCTCGCGGATTCTGACCAGATGATAGGCGTTGCGAAGATCTAATTTCGTGAACACCTGGGCTTGTTGCAGTTGATCGAAAACAGACGTCATCAGTGGAAGTGGGTAGCGATTTTTAATGGTTATGTCATTCAGTGGGCTATAGTCAATGCATGGGCGAAGTGAACCATCTTTCTTACCCACGAAGAAAAACCCGGCTCCCGCAGGCGATGATGAGGGGCGAATTAGTCCGGCTTTCAGAGATGCGGAGATGTAATCGTTCATTGCCGCTTTCTCTGGTCCGGAGATGGAGTACAGACGTCCCTTAGGAATCGTAGAGCCGGGAATCAGGTCAATGGCACAATCGTAGGACCGATGAGGAGGGAGAGAAAGGGCTTTGGTCTTGTTAAAAACCTCTCGGAGATGATGATAGCAATTCGGGACTGAGGTCAGGTCCGGGTATTCTGCGTCAGAGACAGAGTTAGTAGTGAACAGATTGATTTCTGTGACCGGTTCAATAAGGCAATGTTTGGCGCAGTCTTCCCCCCATTCTCTGATTTGACCATTCTTCCAGTCGATATGGGGATTGTGATGAAAAAGCCAAGGTTGCCCCAGGATCAGAGAGTGGGAGGTAGAAGTGAATAAATGGAACTGGATGTCTTCGTGATGATTTCCAATAGACAATTTGACCGGGCTGCTTATATGGGAAATCGTGAAAATGTCTGCTCCGTTAAGAGAGCGCGCCCGGATGGGGCTGGCTAGGGGCTCACAGTCAATGTTCAGTTTCTTAGCTAGATTCCAATCCATCAAGCTTTCATCAGCCCCTGAGTCAATCAAAACCTCCAGTTCGAACTGTGAATTTAGCTTAACCGGTGTGAGTGCTCGCACAGCGATTTTAGCAACTTGATTCGAACTCACCCCCCGGGTCCGTTTGGCTGGGCACACGCTGACGAGGTGTCCGGTCTCTCCGCAGTAAAAGCACCTTCCCTCTTGGCGTCTCTTCTGGCGCTCCTCCTGGGATAGTCGGGCTCTTCCTAGCTGCATAGGTTCCTCGTCAGGGCGAGAAGGGGGTTTTTCTGGAGTTGATCGTAGCGGAGTCGGCCATCTTGGTTCTCGCGGTGTCGGATGCTCCTCTCGGCTGTGTCGTCTTCCTTCGTGATGTCGTCTGAGTTGATTTCGCCGGTTGTCTGTACGTATAGTGAGAGCGATGAGTGCGTCCAGGCTGGTGGGTAAATCCAACGGCACCAGCAATTCTTGGATCTCTACTGACAAGCCTTTCAGAAATATGTCGTAGAGTGCTGCGTTGTTCCATCCACTTTCGGCTGCTAGCGTGCGAAACTGAATGGCATAGTCACATACCGAGTCTGTCCCTTGTTTCAGCGAGCTGAGTTCCTGAGCCTTCTCTCGGTTGGTACACACGGGATCGAAAATCCGGGTTAGAGCCGCCTGGAACCCGGCAATGGTGTCACACACGGCGGAGTTGCGGCTCCATTCCGCCGACGCCCAAGCTTTAGCTCGTCCTGTCAGGTGCAAAATCATGAACGCCACCTTGGCGCGGTCTGTTAGAAAAGCTTGTGGCATAAACTCGAAGTGAATAGAACAGTCTATTAGGAAGGTTCGACAAAGCCCCGGCTCACCGGCGTACTGCGTAGGAGGCGCCAGCTTGCAGGAGGATCCTCCGGATGGTGGTAGTACTTCCGGGTGGGCTGGAGTGGAAGCGTTCGGGGTGGCTTGGTTGTGTCGACCGAGTTGTCCCAGTAGCTCTTGGAACTGGGCGGAGATTTGCCCCATGTTGGCCGCCATGGCAGTCTGGAACTCTTCCTGGCGGCTTAACCGAGCTTCCTGGGTCCTCAGCATTTCCGAAAGTCGCTCTGCCTCTGCTGAGTCCATAACTGGCCAAAGTATACTGTCAGGCTTGGACAAAAGGAGAGGACTCAGATGCAGAATGGCAGATGTACAATCAAGTTTTATTGATCTGATTTTTGACTCTCAGGATAGAATGAAAACCAAACGCTATGAAAAATACTGAGACTCACACAAGACAAACAACATAGAACACTGAAAACGAAAAGCGCTCCCGAAGGAGGATGACTACCCTATGCTAGAATCAAAATCTGAGAATATAAAAATTACAACAAAAATTCACTCCGAAGAGGAAGCACAGAGGCTATGAAACTTATCTATTCTATCTTATGAAACTTAACCAACAAAAATTCGCTCACGAGGAGGAAAACCAAAAGGGCTAGGAAATCTCAAAATACAAACAAAAACCTTAACCAGAAAATTACAACAAAAAATCACTCTTCACGAGAGGACAAAAAATACAGATAAATAAACCATGAAAATACTTAGCACTAAGGAGATCAAGACTGTGGTTTCGAAGGGCTTAGGCATACGACGTAGAGACGAAATACTTTGGCACGGAGACAGGGGAAGACAAAGACTTTATACACATGAGGGAGGGGAACACAGGTGGAAACAATCAGGAATCAGGGATGACGTCAGACCAGGGACACAAGAGGAAGGGCAAGTGACCTGAAACGAGAGGAGAATTAATTTCAAAATAAAAACAGGAAGTTCACACGACAGACCCCAAGACAAGACAACCTCACCGCGCTGTGACAAAGAGAACTGTCTTGTTGAGCTTTTTCCTTGTACTCCCTTTCTGCAGTTCAATAGTGGCTAGTTTTGAGATGTGGTGGAGCCTGACTTTAAGGAACACAGACACTACCATCGACAACATGTCCGAATAGTGGTTGTTGATGCCATACTGTGTCTCCTCAATGTGATCCCCCAGCTGAAAAACGTCTTGTGTTCCCAACTCTTCCCGGACGATGTGGGTGACTTTTTGAACATTGGTACGTTGGTACGTTGTGGATTGGCGGATCACCCTCTCTGCAGCTCTCAGCACCTTATAATAATAATAATTATTGTTATTATTATAATTATATATATATATATATATATACATATATATATATAGCACTTTGCACAGTGCTCAAAGACACTTTACAGAACAAAGAACAAAGCAACTTTAATATACAAAGGTAATAAAACAAGATAATAATATCAAACCTTCACTGTGCCTATGGAATTACTAGGCCACCGTTGTTTTTTAGGGCTAGAAGGTGGTAGGTCATGTCAAAGGATGCTGGTACTGCCTTCCTAACCAAGCTTCCACGGCACACATCGCAGGATAGCCTCTTAAGAATCTGCCGGACAACAAATCCTGCTATGTACACCAGCGCATTTTCTACCAGACCACCAAACCGAGTTGGCAGATAGCTGTGGTCACTCAACACGGCCAAAATGTTGGCAAATGGAGATGGGTGTTCTTCGGCAGTTGCGACAGAAGACATCTCCACAGCTGACAGCGACACAGTGCTGTCTTGGGCTGCCACATTGCCATTCTTACTCGGTGAGACACCACACCGGACCATCAGACGGCGGAAGATGGCCTGGAACTGGCAAGCTGTTGGGTTGTTATTCCAGCCGCCTTGTATGGAAAACAGGCACACATTACATACATTCAATACAAGACATAACATATAAAGATATTCATTAAATATATTTTCTCAGAATGTATTGGAATTAAAGGATCATCAACCCTACCTGATGCTCTTATTGAGTTAAAGAGGAGCTCCAAGTGATCCTGGCTGAACCGGTATGTCAGCACATACTGCTGAACTTGGAGCAGCTCAGGGATCATCAGCATCAGGGTGTCGATGCTGATGACCAGCCCAATGACAGACAAGTACCTAAAAAATAAAAACGTTTTCAAAGCAGTAAAGTGAATTTTCCATCAGATCCATCCATAATGTGTAATAACCGATTCTTGAGTGCCTATCACAGGGGTGCAAACTCACAGACAATGTTAACAGTTACCAGGGCAGTGTTTACCTTACACAATATACTTTTAGGACACTTGGAACAATGTAATTGCAGAACTGGGAGAACTTGAGAACAAGAACACATGCAATACCTACCATTTTGACACTTACATGTACTCGATGTTGTGTAATACACAGGTTTTCAACTCAGCTATTCAATTATTACACAGGTTTGTATATATTCATGGCCATGCCACTGCCATTTCTAAACATACCTTGTTATCTGATGCCAATACCAATATCAACAATGTCTTTTAATTGAATGATAATTGTGCATACAAGCTATTCAAATTGAAGTTTTTATTCTAAGCATAAACTTGGAGACACACACAAAAAAAAAGTATATTCAACCAAAGGTTTCATGGCTCCTCTGCGGCACCTCTGCTGCGGACGGACCCTCTGTTGAAGACCTCTTGTGTAATACATAACATTTAGAAGAATCTACGACCTGGAACACACTGAACACATCATGAAAACAATCATGTTAGCATACATACTATTATGAGACTGTGGTACTAAGTACAAAACAATTTGAACAGAGACAAAACTAAAGAAAATACATTGTAACAGGAGCTTCATATCAACCTGATGTAGAGAACAGAGCATCTTAGGAACTTGATGCATTACAGAACCCAGTATCGTTGAACTCTTAACATGAACTTTCCATGCATGAATAACAAGCACTATTTTAATAGACCTCTTAGATCGGTGAAGGGGTGTTCCATCTTTTGTCACCAACGTGAGCAAGTACTCCCTGGCTCGTGACAAAAATTCTTTCCTCTCTGTCCAATTCAAAGCATCCAAGGGTGCTTTGGATCCTTTGGCACGAGGATTGCGTCCATTCATCATATCAAACAGCCTGTCAATCATCTATGAAGACATATTATACAGAGAACAGAGCACTTTGTACTGCAACGAATTTCAGAGCTTTATAGCTCTAAAATTTTTGAAGGTATGTATAAGGATATGTACAAACCTTTGTATTTATAAAGAATGTGCATTATCACTTTATGACAATATTTGCATGTTGAATTTAGAGTCAGTCAGAATTATCTAGAATTAACTATCCTGATGCTCAAATCAATTTTTGATGAATTATGAAAAAAAAAAAAACATACTTGGTTTTATAATTACCAATATTACCTCAATGAATTCTGCCGTTGCCTCACAGTCTTTAAACTGAGAGTACCCAAGGTCCCTCATTGTGCGGAGGGCCACTGCCACAGAGCGACTCAGTGTCTGCGCAGCCAAGCTCACCCTCATCTTTTGGTTCTCAAAATAGACATGTTTGTCTGTAATTTTATTGGCAGCATGCAGTCCATCTTTGATTTGCACATCATTGAGATGACGGATGTACCTCCAATTGATCTGTCCGGTGGTTGTTGCAATTGGACTGTATGCCTGCAGAGTAAGAATCAGTCACTGCTCAAACAAGTACAAACAGCAAAACATTGATCATCACGTCCAGCCATTACTGTGCAGATTAATTACAACAATAGATGGATAAATATAACCATTATTAGCAGAGGCATAATCTAAAGAGCTACAACAATCATCATTTACCTGCAACATATTACGTGCCAACTTGAGCATGTGGCAAGCGTCCATCATTATAAATACTTTCTCACCAGTCCCCGGATGCGGGAAACTGGTTTGAAGTGGCACTTGAGGGTCTCCCTTCAGCTCACACCCAAGTTGGTTGCACATGGTGACATTGGAGGCATGCCCATCCATTGTTACACATACCACCCGAATGCCCCGTGCATGCAGCTCCTCCAAAGCATGACTGAGAAGGACCCTTTGTGTTTCTGGAGACAGAGACTTAGTCAGGTAGTATGCAATGGGAGCTTTCCAATGTCCTTGTAGGCCAACCACCATGAACACAAGAGCCTCAGTAGCAACATCAGTCTCACTGCTTCCATCACCCATGTCCACAAATCCAGACATTGACTGGGTATGTGGATTAACTGCAAGCCGTTTTATTCACCCCGTGAGTTCGCTTCATTCATTCTGGTCGGTGTTTACATCCCGCCGCAGGCCAACGTGCAGGACGCACAGCGCATGCTCGCCGACCAGATACTGTGTGTGGAGCGGACCAACCCGGACTCTTTGGTTATTGTCTCTGGAGACTTTAACAAAGGTAACCTCACCCACGATCTCCCTAAATACAGACAGTTTGTTAAATGCCCGACCAGAGAGGGGAAAATTCTGGATCACTGTTACACCACAGTCAGAGATGCTTATCACGCCGTCCCCCGTGCTGCACTGGGTCACTCTGACCACGTCATGCTCCACCTGATTCCTGCATACAGGCAGAAACTAAAGCTCTGCAAACCTGTAGTGAGGACTTCAAAGACGTGGACCAGTGAAGCTGTGGAGGATCTCCAGGCGTGTTTGGACTCTACTGACTGGGATGTGTTCAGGACTGCTACCAACAGTCTGGATGAGTACACAGAGGCTGTGACGTCATACATCAGCTTCTGTGAAGACTGCTGTGTTCCAACACGGACCAGGGTGAGTTACAACAATGACAAACCCTGGTTCACAGCCAAACTCAGACAGCTAAGGCTTGCAAAGGAAGAGGCCTTCAGGAGTGGGGACAAAGACAGATTCAAAGAGGCGAAGTACAAGTTTAGCAAGGCGGTGAAAGAGGCTAAACGACAGTACTCTGAGAAGCTCCAACACCAGTTCTCAGCTAACGACTCTGCGTCTGTCTGGAAAGGGCTCAGGCAGATCACCAACTACAAGCCTAAAACCCCCCACTCCATTAACGACCGACGCCTAGCCAACGACCTGAACGAGTTCTACTGCCGCTTTGAAAGACAAAGGGACAGTCCTGACACCATCCCCCACGACACCTCCCAACAGCTCCAGCTCCAACTCCAGTCACCTCCACCAATGCCCACCTTAATGGGCCCCCCCTCCCCACCCTCCTCAGTGACGACTCTTTCCATCCATGAGAGGGACGTCAACAAACTCTTCAAGAGACAGAACCCCCGGAAAGCTGCTGGACCGGATTCGGTCTCCCCATCCTCCCTGAAGCACTGTGCTGATCAGCTGTCCCCAGTGTTCACAGACATTTTTAACACCTCACTGGAGACCTGTCACGTGCCAGCCTGCTTCAAGACCTCAACCATCATCCCTGTCCCCAAGAAGCCAAGGACCACCGGACTTAACGACTTCAGACCCGTCGCCCTGACCTCTGTGGTCATGAAGTCCTTTGAGCGCCTTGTGCTCTCTCACCTCAAGGACATCACCGACCCTCTCCTGGACCCCCTGCAGTTTGCCTACAGAGCCAACAGGTCTGTAGACGATGCTGTCAACCTGGCCCTCCACTATATCCTCCAGCACCTGGACTCTACAGGAACCTACGCCAGGATCCTGTTTGTGGATTTCAGCTCTGCTTTCAACACCATCATCCCAGCTCTGCTACAGGAGAAGCTCTCCCAGCTGAACGTGCCTGACTCCACCTGCAGGTGGATTACTGACTTCCTGTCAGACAGGAAACAGTGTGTAAAGCTGGGAAAACACATCTCCGATGCACAGACTATCAGTACCGGATCCCCCCAGGGCTGTGTTCTTTCTCCTCTGCTCTTCTCCCTGTACACCAACAGCTGCACCTCCAGTCACCAGTCCGTCAAGCTCCTGAAGTTTGCGGACGACACCACCCTCATCGGACTCATCTCTGATGGTGACGAGTCCGCCTACAGGTGGGAGGTTGACCACCTGGTGACCTGGTGTAACCAGAACAGCCTTGAGCTCAATGCTCTAAAGACAGTGGAGATGGTTGTGGACTACAGGAAGAACTCAGCCTCACCTGCCCCCATCACCCTCTGTGACTCCACTATTGACACTGTGGAGTCTTTCCGCTTCCTGGGAACAATCATCTCCCAGGACCTCAAGTGGGAGCTGAACATTAGCTCCCTCACCAAGAAAGCACAGCAGAGGATGTACTTCCTGCGGCAGCTGCAGAAATTCAGTCTGCCGAAGACAATGATGGTGCACTTCTACACAGCCATCATTGAGTCCATCCTCACCTCCTCCATCACCATCTGGTACGCTGCTGCCACCGCCAAGGACAAGGGCAGGCTGCAGCGTGTCATTCGGTCAGCAGAGAAGGTGATTGGCTGCAACCTCCCATCTCTTCAGGACCTGTACACCTCCAGGACCCTGAGGCGTGCAGGAAAGATTGTTGCTGATCCCTCCCATCCCGGTCACAAACTCTTTGAGACACTCCCCTCTGGCAGGAGGCTGCGGTCCATCAGGACCAAAACCTCACGCCACAAGAACAGTTTCTTCCCGTCTGCTGTCAGCCTTATCAACAAGGCCTGAATCCCCCCTGACACTCCTCACACTCCACCTCTACCACTGACTCTACTGTCACACTGACAGCACCATAACTTTATGCGTTACATTAACGCTCACCTTGAACATCCTGTTCATTTGCACATTTTCATTTGCACATCATTCTTGTAATTGTTCACTGCCAGCTGGTCTGCTCCTTTTTATCCTTTTACCCAAAAAACAGATTGTGTATATATATTTATATTGTATAGTTATATTTTCTACTTTTTAAAATAGTTTATATTGTTAATTTGTTATATTTTCTATTCTTTAAATAGTTTATATTGTTAATTTGTTATATTTTCACTTAATAGTTATTTGATGCATGCACCAATATCACCACAACAAATTCCTCGTATGTGTAACATCGTACTTGGCAATAAAGCTTTTTCTGATTCTGATTCTGATTCTGATTCTGATTATATTGCACATGTTTTCTGATGGCCATGGCATCCAACATGAGTGCAACACATCCATATTTAGCCTGGTCTTCCTGGCATCTTCTCTCCAGCATATCCAGCATCATTTTGTTCAGGCCAGGCTTGTCATCCACTGAACGCAGCCACCTGTAAAAAAACAGAGAAGTAGTTATTTATTTATTTTCAACATGTTTGCATCAGTCATTTCCAAAAATTCAATCAGACAACATTAAAACTACCTTTGTAATGTTTGTGGATGTGGGAGGGGAAAATGCTGAGTCTCTCTGAGATATTGGTATGCCTTTGGACCATGTAGATGGAGTGTGAGCGCAAACTCTCTGTAGTCCTTTGTGTACTCATGACTCTGTTTTGCCATGAAGTCTATCTGAAGATCTGAAATTTTATGAGCAAAAATCAATAAGTCCCCTACAGATATTAACTAAGGAGTTTAATAAAGAGTATAAGAATAACATATACATGTATTTCAAAGTGCTAATTTCATCTTACCTTAGTAGAATTCCAGCTTCTCTTTGAGCTCATCATTAATGAGGTTTTTTTTCCCTCAAATCCCACAAAAGACTCTTCACTGTGATCTTTGCCCTCTTTTCTCTGGCCATGGCATTCTTCTTCTCTCGCTCCAGACTTTCCACTCTTGCTAAGGTTTCAGTGAATCTGGCCTTAAGAGAGGTAGGAGAGGCAGGCAAGGCATAGCCATGATCCTAGTAGAGAGAGGGGGATGAACATGACACATCACATCACATTGACACCACTAGTGTATGGCCTTTCATATAGTCATCACATGTCAAAACCACTGCCAGGACTGTGTGTGTGTGTGTGTGTGTGCGCCAGGAATGCATGTTCAACATTCTTCAATTGTGTGTGTATGGGTTTATTTGTGAGTGTGTTTAATATGAGTGGCAGCAAACAAGTGAGATTTTAATATGTCTAGGACCATTATGATATTATGGTTAAAGTAGAAATAATCACATTATTAGGCTGAAGTTGTGGGTGTGAGGGTGCAGTTTCTGGGGCATCCTGAAAGGCCATGAACAGGCTCTCTTCAGCTCTTCTGGAGGTAGCGGTAGTCCTGCACTTTTCCGGCTAAAATGAAGAAGCATAATACTTGAAAAGAATATACAGGGATAAGTATCTCACCCTGCCCTGTGATTGATAATAGAATATTTACTTTTATGAATGCTAATAGCCTTATGATGATACACCTACTATTTGGAGGTGAACAGGAAAGTTGAAGATGGATGGAATAACACCATTTCTGAGTTGGACAATCTGACCTGTCCTATCAAAATCCCCCTGCTTAAAATGTTCAGAGCAAAGCACGGATTTATCACTTGCAGTGAATCCTTCCCTCCTCAGTGCCACTTCCCACTTCTTCCTCACATCTTTGTCTTTGGGAAACCTTCAAAATGAAAGAAGGAGATTTGGTAGAAAACTGATTTGTAAAAATTGATACGTATGGCGGAAAATCGTTACAAAAGACAACAAATAGTAATGTTAAATCTTACTTGTGAAAAGTAATCCCCCGACTCCTGTTCAATAAAGTCCGGCGATTAGAGCAGGAATAAGCTGCGCAATGCTGCGGCATCTTTTCTCCCTGCTTCTCAACTCAAACTTATTTATTATTCTCTTTTCTTCGTTCTTCTCAGTAGCTTACGTTCATTCAACACGGAGTAGAATGACCGCCCCAAGATGGCCGCCGCATTTCTCACTGCCCGGCAGCCGTTGCGGCGTCTACTCTTTATATGTCTATGTTTATACACTATATTACCAAAAGTATTCGCTCACCCATTCAAATGATCAGAATCAGGTGTTCTAATCACTTGGCCTGGCCCCAGGTGTATAAATTCAAGCACTCAGGCATGCAGACTGTGAAACAAGACATTTGTGAAAGAATGGGCCGCTCTCAGGAGCTCAGTGAATTCCAGCGTGGAACTGTCATAGGATGCCACTTGTGCAACAAATCCAGTCGTGAAATTTCCTCGCTCCTAAATATTCCACAGTCAACTGTCAGCTCTATTATAACAAAATGGAAGCGTTTGGGAACAACAGCAACTCAGCCACGAAGTGGTAGGCCACGTAAAGTGACGGAGAGGGGTCAGCGGATGCTGAAGCGCATAGTGCAAAGAGGTCGCCGACTTTCTGCACAGTCAATTGCTAGAGAGCTACAAACTTCATGTGACCTTCAGATTAGCCCAAGTACAGTACGCAGAGAGCTTCATGGAATGGGTTTCCATGGCCGAGCAACTGCAGCCAAGCCACACATCACCAAGTGCAATGCAAGGCGTCGGATGCAATGGTGTAAAGCACGCCGTCACTGGCCTCTAGAGCAGTGGAGACGCGTTCTCTGGAGTGATGAATCACGCTTTTCCATCTGGCAATCTGATGGACGAGTCTGGGTTTGGAGGTTGCCAGGAGAACGGTACATTTCAGATTGCATTGTGCCAACTGTGAAATTTGGTGGAGGAGGAATTATGGTATGGGGTTGTTTTTCAGGAGCTGGGCTTGGCCCCTTAGTTCCAGTGAAAGGAACATTGAATGCTTCAGGATACCAAAACATTTTGGACAATTCCATGCTCCCAACCTTGTGGGAACAGTTTGGAGCGGGCCCCTTCCTCTTCCAACATGACTGTGCACCAGTGCACAAAGCAAGGTCCATAAAGACGTGGATGACAGAGTCTGGTGTGGATGAACTTGACTGGCCTGCACAGAGTCCTGACCTGAACCCGATAGAACACCTTTGGGATGAATTAGAGCGGAGACTGAGAGCCAGGCCTTCTCGACCAACATCAGTGTGTGACCTCACCAATGCGCTTTTGGAAGAATGGTCAAAAATTCCTATAAACACTCTCCTCAACCTTGTGGACAGTCTTCCCAGAAGAGTTGAAGCTGTAATAGCTGCAAAAGGTGGACCGACATCATATTGAATTCTATGAGTTAGGAATGGGATGGCACTTCAGTTCATAGAATGAGTAAAGGCAGGTGAGCGAATACTTTTGGTAATATAGTGTATGTCTATGGTTGCCATGGTCACACAATGCCGCTCTCACGTCTTCCGCAGGCAGGGAGAGGTGGGCGGCGAAAATACATCTTTGGGCGGTGCATATAGTAGCTCATTAGCATTTAAAGGGAGAGGCACTAAAACCGGCTGCCTGGAGGAGGGCTGTGAAACTGGTGTTTCAAGAACCTTGCTGTGCTCAATCCTTAAGCTTTTTCGACCAAAGCATGTTACTAATATTCCATTTAGACATCAGGGAACCATGTCAGGAAGCAGAAATGAGCATAATATGTCACCTTTAAAAGAAAACTACCTGTTTCCACAAACTCATTTGTGTTCAGATTGATAGTTCTCCACCTTAGAGAGTTATTAGTCTAATTCCAGAAAGGTCTGATGTGGATTTTCAAAATTAAAGCACTCTGAAAATTGAGATTGTTGGTAATATTTCCTGGGGCGCCGCTTAGCTTGGTTAGTAGCGTGCACGACCCATGTGCCGAGGCTCTGCAGCGGATCCGGGTTCGACTCCCGGCCCGGGTCCCTTTGCTGCGTGTCACTCCCCCTCTCTTAAGTGATAGACTGGCGACCTGTCCAGGGTGTCCCCTGCCTTCGCCCTAAGTCAGCTGGGATAGACTCCAGCCCCCCCGCGACCCTGCAGAGGATTAAGCGGCGTACATATAATGTACAGATAATGGATGGATGGATGGATGGTAATATTTCCTTTTGATTTCAGATTTACTTTAAAAGAAAACTACCTGTTTCCACAGACTCATTTCTGTTCAGATTGATAGTACTCAACGTCAGAGCTGCACCCAGATAATTCCATGAGGATCTGATGTGGATTTTCAAAATTAAAGCCCTATAAAATGTGGTTTTTGATGATATTTTCCTTTGATTTCAGATTTACTTTAAAAGAAAACTACCTGTTTCCACAGACACATTTCACTTCAGACTGATAGAACCTAACCTCAGAGTTGCACTCAGATAATTTCAGAAAGTTCTGATGTGGATTTTCAAAATAAAAGCCCTGTCAAATCTGTCACTTTCGCTAATATTTCCCTTTGATTTCAGATTTACATAAAAAGAAAACTACCCGTTTCCACAGACTCATTTCTGTTCAGACTGATAGTTCTCGACCTTAGAGAGTTATTAATGTAATTCCAGAATGGTCTGATGTTGATTTTCAAAATCAAAGCCCTCTGGAAACTGAGATTTTTGATAATATTTCCTTTTGATTTCAGATTAACTTTAAAAGAACACTACCTGTTTCCAAAGACTCATTTCACTTCAGACTGATAGTACTCAATGTCAGGGTTGCACTCACATAATTCCAGGAAGTTCTGATGTGGATTTTCAAAATTAAAGCCTTCTAAAATGTGACATTTTTGCCAATATTTCCCTTTGATTTCAGATTTACTTTAAAAGAACACTACCTGTTTCCACAGCCTCATTTCTCTTCAGACTGTTAGTACTCAACGTCAGAGTTGCAACCAGATAATTCCAGGAGGATCTGATGTGGATTTTCAAAATTAAAGCCCTCTAAAATGTGACATTTTTGCCAACATCTCCCTTTGATTTCAGATTTACTTTAAAAGAAAACTACCTGTTTCCACAGACACATTTCACTTCAGACTGATAGAACCCAACCTCAGAGTTGCACTCAGATAATTTCAGGAAGTTCTGATGTGGATTTTCAAAATTAAAGCCCTGTCAAATGTGTCATTTTTGCTAATATTTCCCTTTATTTCAGATTAACTTTAAAAGAAAACTACCTGTTTCCACAGACTCATTTCACTTCAGACTGATAGTACTCAATGTCAGGGTTGCACTCACATAATTCCAGGAAGTTCTGATGTGGATTTTCATAATTAAAGCACTCTGAAAATTGAGATTGTTGATAATATTTCCTTATGATTTCAGATTTACTTTAAAGGAAAACTACCTGTTTCCACAAACTCATTTGTGTTCAGATTGATAGTTCTCCACCTTAGAAAGTTATTAGTCTAATTCCAGAAAGGTCTGATGTGGATTTTCAAAATTAAAGCACTCTGAAAATTGAGATTGTTGATAATATTTCCTTTTGATTTCAGATTTACTTTAAAAGAAAACTACCTGTTTCCACAGACTCATTTCTGTTCAGATTGATAGTACTCAACGTTAGAGTTGCACCCAGATAATTCCATGAGGATCTGATGTGGATTTTCAAAATTAAAGCCCTCTAAAATGTGATTTTTGATGATATTTTCCTTTGATTTCAGATTTACTTTAAAAGAAAACTACCTGTTTCCACAGACACATTTCACTTCAGACTGATAGAACCCAACCTCAGAGTTGCACTCAGATAATTTCAGGAAGTTCTGATGTGGATTTTCAAAATGAAAGCCCTGTCAAATGTGTCATTTTTGCTAATATTTCCCTTTATTTCAGATTAACTTTAAAAGAAAACTACCTGTTTCCATAAACTCATTTCACGTCAGACTGATAGCACTCAATGTCAGAGTTGCACTCAGTTAATTCCAGGAGGATCTGATGTGGATTTTCCAAATTAAAGCACTCTGAAAATGGAGATTGTTGATAATATTTCCTTTTGATTTCAGATTTACTTAAAAAGCACTCTGCCTATTTCCATAGACACATTTCACCTCAGACTTATAGTACTCCAACTCAGAGTGTCACTCATGTAGTTCCAGGAAGTTCTGATGTGGATATTCAAAATTGGCCCTCTAAAATGTGACTTTTTTGCTGATATTTTCCTTTGATTTCAGATTTACTTTAAAAGAAAATTGCCTGTTTCCACAGACTGATTTCCGTTCAGATTGATAGTACTCAACGTCAGAGTTGCAACCAGATAATTCCAGGAAGATCTTATGTGGATTTTCAAAATTGGCCCTCTAAAATGTGACTTTTTTGCTGATATTTTCCTTTGATTTCAGATTTACTTTAAAAGAACAGTACCTGTTTCCACAGACTCATTTCACTTCAGAGTGATAGTACTCAACGTCAGAGTTGCACTCAGATAATTCCAGGAGGAGCTGATGTGGATTTTCAAAATTTAAGCCCTGTGAAACGCAAAATATTTATAATATTTCCTTCAAATACAGATTGATATTGGAGGGAATCTGCCGGTGTCCACAGACTAATTTCACTTCAGTCTGATGGTATTCAACCTCAGAGTTGTTCTCAAATTATTTAAGCATTATTTTCCCTCCAAATTCAGATTGACATGAACACCTCTTTCAGCAGGGCCAATTTCACCAACCCAGTCACCCCGGAAGACTACCATGTCCTGTTGTTTCAGTCGCAAAGTGTTTCTTCCTTGTCTGTCTGCCACGTGTGCTCCCTCACCTGGCCCATGTTGGCCAGATTTTTATCTTCTGCCTTGTTTGCTTATAGTTTTACAGTCTTTTACCAGTGCTAGTCCCTCTCCCTTTAAATAGTTTGCTTCATTGTTCTTTAGTTTGCCTATTATATGTGTGGATTTGTTCATTTGAATTTAAATGATATTGTCTGTATACAGTTCCTTCTAAAAGTATTCATCCCCCTTGAACTTTTCGACACATTATCACGTTTTCACTACAAATGTAAATGTATTTTATTGGGATTTTGAAAATTTTGAAAATCCACATCAGATCCTCCTGGAATTATCTGGTTGCAACTCTGACGTTGAGTACTATCAGTCTGAACAGAAATGAGTCTGTGGAAACAGGTAGTTTTTTTTTTTTTAAAGTAAGTCTGAATGTCACATTTTAGAGGGCTTTAACTTTGAAAATCCACATCAGAACATCCTGGAACTACATGAGTGACACTCTGACTTGAAGTACTATCAATCTGAACACAAATGAGTTTGTGGAAACAGGTAGTTTTCTTTTAAAGTAAATCTGAAATCAAAAGGAAATATTATCAACAATCTCAATTTTCAAAGTGCTTTAATTTTGAAAATCCACATCAGTTCCTGGAATTAACTGAGTGCAACTTTGACATTGAGTACTATCAGTCTGAAGTGAAACGAGTCTGTGGAAACAGGTGGTTTTCTTTTAAAGTAAATCTGAAATCAAAGGGAAATGTTGGCAAAAATGTCACATTTTAGAGGGCTTTAATTTTGAAAATCCACATCAGATCCTCCTGGAATTATCTGGTTGCAACTGTGACGTTGAGTACTATCAGTCTGAACAGAAATCAGTCTGTGGAAACAAGCAATTTTCTTTTAAAGTAAATCTGAAATCAAAGGAAAATATCATCGAAAATCACATTTTAGAGGGCTTTAATTTTGAAAATCCACATCAGATCCTCCTGGAATTATCTGAGTGCTACTCTGACATTGAGTACTATCAGTCCGACGTGAAATGAGTCTGTGGAAACAGGTAGTGTTCTTTTAAAGTCAATCTGAAATCAAAAGGAAAAATTATCAAAAATCTCAGTTTCCAGAGGGCTTTGATTTTGAAAATCCACATCAGACCATTCTGGAATTACATTAATAACTCTCTAAGGTCGAGAACTATCCGTCTGAACAGAAATGAGTCTGTGGAAACGGGTAGTTTTCTTTTTATGTAAATCTGAAATCAAAGGGAAATATTAGCGAAAGTGACAGATTTGACAGGGCTTTTATTTTGAAAATCCACACCAGAACTTCCTGGAATCATGAGTGAGTCTCTGAGGTTGAGTTCTATCAGTCTGAAGTGAAATGAATATGTGGAAACTGGTAGTTTCCTCTTAATGTGGATCTGAATTTGAGAGAAATATTGAAAATATTTGACTATTAAGTGGGCTTTTATTTTGAAATTCTCATCAGAAACTCCAGCTATTGTGTTTATTTTTATGTTGGACTAATTGTACAAACAGATGAAATGTCATGGCCCACATCTTCTACAGCTTCAGTGTGATCAGAATAAGGATGGTAATATGAATTAAATTATCAATTAATTAATTCCTTAAATGCTCAATTAAGTAATTAACTAATCGTTTAAATAATTCATCAATCAATTAACAGACTGGCTGATTGATTGTATTTGTGTGAAATTGCAGACTGCCTTCATAAGTGTCTCCTTTTATTTTTAATTTTGTTCTGGCACTGCATTACCGTAATGTCGCCTATATACAGGCACTGCAAAGTAAGTGGGGTGAGGGTGGCTTGACTGCAGTAAGTAACGTATTCAGCTGGCCTCACGATGGGTGCTGGTGTCTGGTGTTTTATTTTGAAAAGTAATCGGATGTTGCTGGGTTTTTTTCGACGCTTTACTTCCTGTCTGCTCCGTGCTGAATTGCTGCGTCATGCTCCAGCATCTCCTTCTCCCTGCTGAGTCCCACTGCCACGTTCAAGTTTGTGAGGGCGTGGCTTTGCACGGAGCACTGATGGGATGGGGAGGGGGGGTGGAGCTTAGAGGAAGTGCCACTTTCAAATCTTGCTAGCTCGCTTGCTAGCTCTCCAGGATTGTAGACCCTAGCTTTAACTGAAAAGTTACAATAATCAAGGTAGAAACAAGCTATCTAACATTAGCTAATAGGCTTGTAGATAGGTTGAAGACTTGAACTCAACAAGGTTGGTAATGTCCATAAAGAATAGGCTTTACGTTATTGATATGATACATTCATCAGTTATGAATACAGTTTCACCACTTCAGAAAATCACCTTCACACTCCACAGATGTCCAGCCGGCTACTGTCATTTTTCCTTTTTTTTTTCGCCTGGCTTTGTTTTGTTTTTTTCTTGTGCTTGATTTTTTTTTTTGCCTGACCTTTTTTTTTTTTTTTTTTTTCTTGTGACAGAATTTTTTTTTGCCTGCTTCTTATTCTTTGTACTGCGTTATTTTTTTGGCTGGCTTTTTTTTTTTTTTTTCTTTTTTTGGGCTGGCCCTAATACTCCTTTGTAATATTCTGTAGTTTCATTTGGTCCTAAATTGTGATAGACATGGCTAAAGTGACCCTAGAACTCATGATCTGTGTGAAAATGGAACATTTCGTGGCATAGCAATAATGTGTTTTCACTTAGTTACCAAGTTCAATTTACTCATCATTGACTCTTGGTTTCACATTGGATGGCAGTTTTCTCTGTGAAAGTCCTATACTTGTTTGACCCAATCATCCATCATCGACCTCCTTCCTATGTGGACTTTCTTGCCCTAATACTATTTCAACTGGCTTCCTCTTTTACTGACATAATAAGCTACAGTCACAAGAGAACATTAACAAGAAACATACATTTGGGTTGTAATAGATTGCTTTCACAGTATGATCATTTTTCTGAGGATAGAATTGTCAGTTTATTATTCCTCCTTTCCACTGAAAGACCACTGGACAGGAGTTCATTTGGTTGCACCCAGACCCTTTGGAGAGAGCTGGGCAGTTGGTAGGGATGGCAAGTAACCCACCTTGATCAGACCCAATCTCCAGAATAAATGTACTTTCCTTCAAACCTCAGACATGTTGAAACTTAACTTTTCGTGTTCAGTTTTCAGTTTCATGTTGTGATATCACTGTTTATCTGGTTGGGTATAAGCAAATAAACCACTGGTTAGGTTTAGAAAAATATTATTAATTATTATTATTTAATAAAATAAGGCTGAGGTATGAGTTCTACTGAATGCCATTCTACTTTATTTTTGTATCATCCCTTCCTGACATTGTGCCCTACGACACTAAACCTGTTTCCAAGCACCCTCATGGTGAGAGATGGTGAGAGATGTTCGTTCTGAAAGAGACAAAAAACTGAAATGATGGCGATTTGGAGGTATCCTTACAGTACATATACATCATGTGTTAGCCAGGTGAACATCACAAATTCTACCTCAAAAGTTAACCTTCCAGAGTTATATGTAGCAGCAGATGTGGTCTTGAGCTGCAGCTATAGACCGGACATGCAGCTGTTATAGGACGATCGGTACCACAAAACACTGATGTCATAATATGAAAAAGCCAATTCACAAAAGGGAGAAGGTCACACAGGAGGTAGATACCTGAGGAAGGCTAGAAAGAAACGTCATGTACCAAACTAGAGCACATGTGTGTTTGTGCGTCAAGACTCTGCGTCATCACACTTCATTATTCACCCTGGTGCAGCTACTTTCCAATGAAATGGCTTCATGGCTGTCTGTCTGTCAGTCTCATAATCCACCTAGTGGCAGGAATCAGACCAGCTTGGTGCACCCTGTTAAATCATCATCAAGAAAGTCTGCACAGTTTTGAGTATATCAGAGTAAATATATGGAACTAGGAATGCGCAATATGCATATTTTTCAGCTGATAACCAAATATTACCTGTTTCTCATGGCCGATACGGACAAGATAACAGATTATTTCACATTTTTGTATTGTACAAAAAGGCTAACCTGCAGTGTATGTGCACTTGAGGGCAATTAATGCTCACATGTAGTGAGCAGGGATGGATGATTACGATTTCCATATCCATATTCCGTATCTTGCACATCTTGTTGCTGTTCTTCTTCTCTTTCTTCTCTGTGTTTATTGGTGTATCAAAAAACAACTTTCAAGGTACAAACGGCCACTTACTGTGTCAGAGTTGTAGATGCTGTTCTTGTTAATTCAAGCCAAGCTTGCTTGGCTTCTTATCATCAGTTCTTTATACTACTAGAATTTTGCAGGTACTGATAAATAGCTGATGTACAAATTTCTCAATGTCATGTTGATAATTTACTGCTCCATAATAAATCTTGCATCCATAAGTTTAACCTCAAAATAGTTATGTTACAACTTAATATCCTTAGAATCATACTGTACAAAACTTGTGAGATATCTGATATCTCCACATTTCAATCTAATCCATTCAAAATTACATTTATTTTCTTTTAAAAACATACAAAGTCCAGCTGATCATATAAACATGTGACAATTAATGAGTCAGTATCATCAATTTATTCCACACAGCTGGTGCCCTCTGTACTCTTGCTATAGTGTTGCCCCAAATCACAATATTTTAGCAAAAGTGAAAAAAAGTGATATTTTATTGAATTTCATGATTTCCCTTTTCTTATTCAGGAGGTCATGGGGTGCCATGACAGCTGGAACTAAGTCTGGGAAGCAGGAAACAAGCGAATTCAGAAAACATATTATTCTCCACTGATGAGTGTGAGGACCCGAAATGTCATCTGTTGACTCCATCAAATAAAGAAGACTGATTGCGTGACTGGCGTGTTCCTAATGTCTCCATCGTCATCACCATTTGACGCATTTTTGGCTTCACACACACGCGCGCGCGCGCACAGGCGCACACAAACACGTGTGTGTTTTTGGCTTCGCGTGCGCGTTGTAGCCCCTCCCGCCTCCGGTGCCGCTAAAACTATATAAATCACCTGTGTCGAGTTTGGAAGCAAAGTGCATCGACCTGCAGAGGACAAACTGAGTTGGAGAATAGACTTGACGGCGCAGACAGACACCACCTGTATCCCCCGGCTTCTACCTGTTGCCTCCAAAGTCGTTTCATGGTAAGTTCTCACTCTTATTCATTTGCGCATTTTTAATATTCATTTACGTATTTGTTAACATTTTCCCTGGCAGTTAGGTGCCTTTGATTTCAAAAACGAGTGATACACTTTAATGGACTCTGATGCAGACAACTATAGACGAATAGATGGCATTTTTACATGCTACTTTTCATGTATTTGAATTTCATATCAATTTTTTTTTTTTGTTGGATCATTTTTGAAAATACATGCAGACCGAGTAGAGGGCAGTTTTTTTTTTTACTTTATTCATCAGCATTTTCCCAATTAAGCTTTACCATGACGAAATGTTTGGATTAGCCAATGCCGTTTTTCCTCAACTTTTTGGTCAAAGTTCGAGAAGGAAAGAAGTTCCTGTTATATTATTTCATCGACCCTTAAAAGCTCTAACCTGCCAGACAATTGTTTTAAGTAAGCTGCTAACGGAATCGCCTTGATACATGACAACGATTTCAGGGGATGGTTAAATGTGAGGAGCTATGAAAAATATTTTCATTGCAAATATGTATTGACTTATAAATGCTATAGTGACTTACTATGGTGCTGCCCCTGCGTAAAACTTCAGTTATCGTCGAGGTGAGGTGATGCTGGCGCAACGTTCAGCACCACGGAGAGCGCCGCCACGGCACAGATTTGAGCTGATGGTAACGTCTTTTTGCTTAATATTGACGACATTACTGAAGACACACACTTATGGAGGGGTTTTTCAGTTAGGGGAAGACAGTCAAATGCCACCTTTCGTTTTTGTCAAGTGAATGATTTTAAGCATTTAAGCGTAATGAAAAGATGAGGTCAGGGCGGAAAAGGTATCATTTGCAAAATTCAGTATTCATCTCATTTGTGAGTTAGGCATTTCTTTAAC